>NC_090657.1:243406496-243631496 GCF_040937935.1 Hyperolius riggenbachi | reverse complement strand
ATCTGGAGTCGGGAAGGAATTTTTCCCTTTAGGGGCTAATTGGACCATGCCTTGTAAGGGTTTTTTCGCCTTCCTCTGGATCAACAGGGAAATGGGAGGGAGCAGGCTGGTGTTGTACTTTATACTGGTTGAACTCGATGGACGTATGTCTTTTTTCAACCAAAATAACTATGTAACTATGTAACTATGTCCCCAGCCTGTCAGCTAGTGTCACCGAAACAGGAAGTGGCTGCCGGCGGGGCCAGGAGGATCGGAGGGAGACGGCGAGGGTACCGGACAGCTGCAGCGGGCTATTGGAAGCCCCAGGTGAGTAAAACTCATTTTTTGGGGGGACTTAAGTGTCCCTTTAACCACTTCCTAGCGAGAGCAGCCCCTGCGATGGAAAACCATCTGAACAACTCGCCAAAATATATACCACAGCCGGTCGCGGCCAAAACGACACCACAAGTCCACATCCAGCAACAAACCGGTGGCGCAATGGCCACAAGTATAATGCACGCACACATATGTCCCTCATCATGAAGTGGTCAATTGGTTTCACAGTAGATTACTTCTATATATTTTTCCCACGATCATTTCATAGGTTTTGAGTTAGTACATTTTTCCAAATTTGTTTTTGTTCGCTCCATCTCCCAATCTCGTTATCTTCCTGTAATGATAGGTGTCAGCAACCAGAGAGAGAATCCGATTCTTGGCGATCTGCAGTATCCCCAAGAATACAGATATACCCGATTATTGAGGATCTGCAGTATCGTCAATAATCGGATATGTCTAACCTCTAGACACCTGAGTGTGTGAGTGTTTTGGTGTAACAGTAGAAATTGAACCACCGGGGTAGCAGGAGGTCCAATAAGTAGAGACAGACTCTACTGCAGTCAAGGACTCCAGGAGAAGGAGAGCCTGACTGGTTAGTAGCAGTGCCCTCTCTGAGAAGCAGAGGGCCCCTGCAGGAGGGCTGAGCACCCAAGGGGTGGGCGACAGCCAGAAAGGTCGGGCAGGCCGGGTCGGCAACACACTGACAGATAAAGTACAAAAACAGGAAGCTGATTCGGTATCCAAGGCAAGCAGGGTTTGGCAACGGAATATCAGAAGTGCAAGGTACCGAATCAGAGATCAGAGGAATGGTCAGGAAAGCAATACGTCATAACAGATATCAAACAATGCCTAGTCTGGGTGTGAGGTCCGTGGTCTCTACACCCTGGAACTAGTCTGATGTATAACACAGATGATATACAGTATTGCTAGTCTGGGGTGTGAGGGCCGTGATCTCAACACCCTGGAACTATACTAGAGAATAACACAGATGATATACAGTATTCCTAGTCTGGGGTGTGAGGGCCGTGATCTCAACACCCTGGAACTATACTAGAGAAAAACACAGATGATATACAGAATGCTGGCTAAGTGTGGATTCCCAGGTCCTCCTGGTTCCACCACACTGAAAGATCTGACTAGGTCTGAGTGCTAACACAAAGGCATTCGCAACGCCAGACAACCAGCAACTGAACAGCAAGAGATATATATAGTGGAGCGCTCTCCAGCGCCGCCCAGCTCCCATCAACCAATCACTAGCTGAGCAGGTGTCAGCTGGCCGCCCTGATCAGCTGATCTTCCTCCTATTGGTATAAAGAACTTGTCTTGCAGCGCGCACGCGCGTAGCTCTCCATCTGTGTGCACTACTAGGTCCAGAAACCCCAGAGGCATGTTGCTGCGGGGATACCGCTGCACTGAACGAGGAATCCGCCGCCTCACCGTTGGAACACGCGGCGGCCCCCACGCCATTCTTCCCATGCGCACCATTAGTTCCAGACGCATGCTGACGCGGACAAACCACCGCATCAGACGTGGAATCAGCCGCCTTGCTGTAGGCACATGCGGCGGCTTTTCCGCTATTCCTCACACTTCCCCTCCTATTTCATCTACTATATCAAACAACTTATTAATCTGATGCAAGCAGTCCTCAAAATACGGGACCCCATTTCCTCTCCAACTTTCCAGAATCAAGGCCTTTGCAGCTATCGTCCATACTACTTTTATCAGTTTCGCCTCCTGACTATCTAAGGGGTCACAAACACCAAATATTATTGTTTCGTCAGTTAATATGAGGTCTTTCCCACCAGTACTCCCGAAATGTATTATACCTTCCCATAGATTTTTCAACATAGGGCATTTCCACCATACATGTATATCATCCCCCCGCTCCTTTCCGCATCGCCAGCACAAATCGTTGGATTTTTTTGATATGTTTTTGAACCTTATCGGTGTGAGATACCAACACGTTAGTATTTTATACTGCGTTAGGGCTAATCTAGTGTCTTCAATCTTAGCTAGTACTTTCCAGATACCATCCCATTTTTTTCCCAATTCTGGTCCCCACTCTGCTTCCCATTTGGTACAAAAGGGCAACTTCACTGTGCATTTCAGTTGGTTAAGAAACTCATAATATAATGACAACAGCTTTTTTGGTCTTGTAAAAGTAAGTATATTTTTTCCATGATGTTTAGGTTAGTCCTAATTTTCCCATATTCCCTTTCTTTCTTTTGTAGGTAGCTCTCTGCTTGGGTTATCCACCAGCATCCCCTATAAGCACTATCTTCAATCATACTTTTTATTTTTGGGTTACTACAGCCCAACAGATCAATTATTCTCAGATCTTTATTTAATTTATTTTTAAGAAACCAGCCCTGACTGTTTGCAGGCAAGAAATCTGCATTATCTCTAAATGTAGTAAGGGGGGACATCCCCTTGTTATTATTGGTAAGATCTATTGTTAGTGCTAATGTTTTAAGTGTATGTTTAGCAAGGGGATGGGACGTGCGTCTATAAATCTTCCAGATGTTTTTAGGGATCCAGGAAAAGACTTCAGTGAAGTTTATTTCCTCATTCTCTAAGATCGTCCATAACTGACCTGGATGGTCCTGAGCTCCCAACAAGCGCCATTCCGTAACCCTCGTCAGGTGTATGCTATTATAATATACTCTCAGATCTGGTGCTGCTAAGCCCCCATTTTTTTTTCTCTACTAATAATACTATAATTCATTCTTCTTTTTGTTGTTGACCAGATAAAGTTCTGAAATATTTTATGCCAATTATCAAACCAGCCACTCGGAATGCTAATTGGTAGGCAGCGTAGAGCAAAAAGCAACTTAGGAAGAATCGCCATTTTAATTATCGCAATTCTACCCAATGGGTTAAAAAGAGGGCGGTTCCAGTTATTAAGATTCCTTTTACATTCTAGGGTTATATGATTAAAATTAATTGGGAACAGATTTTCTGGATTGCAACACAAGTTAATCCCAAGATATTTTATTGAGTTATTCCATACCTAATTACACATTCATTTTATATTTTTTCTTGTTACTGGCGAGCAGCCCAGATCCAAAATACTAGTTTTGTCTTCATTAATTTTGAAATTTGAACTATCACTGAACTTCTTCATTATATCTCTGCATTTCTTCAGGGATTCTAATGGATCTGTCAGGGTTAGTAGTAGGTCGTCCGCATACGCCAGTACGGTACAATATTTGTGCCACCACACTGAATGCCCCTGACTTCCCCCGCGTTTTGATTTGTCGAAATTAGTGTTTCTACACATAGATTAAACAGCAGTGGCGAGAGAGGACATCCTTGCCTAACTCCATTTGATACCGCAAATTTTTCCACCAACAGTCCATTTATTCTTACTTGAGCTGTTTGGTTTTTGTAAAGTTTATTTATTCTACCTATTATTTACTCCCCCATATGACATCTTTTTAATACCTCGAAGAGAAATGGTCTGGATATCCTATCAAATGCTTTTTCCGTGTCGACAGTAACCAACAGTGCCTCTTTATTTTCTTTATTGCATTTATGAATGATACTAATTGCTGTATAAACATTATTGGTACTTATCCGTTAGCCGGGCGCATCCTCTAGGTGGCGACAAAACTCCACCAGAGTTACATCTTTCCCTACTATCCATGTCGGCCTGGAGGGGGAATAGTAATTAGCGCCACCTGCTGGATGCGCCCGGCTAACGGATAAGTACCACATTATCATATACTTGTTTGTCTTTTGTAAAGCCACTTTGTGATTTACTCACCAACTTTCCAGTTATAGTTTCCAGTCTTAATGCTAGTACCTTCATATTTCATATCCGATGGGGGCAATCAGTTGTTGCAGATCAAGTGAACCCATGTGAGAGCACCTCAGCTTTCTCATTCACCCTACCAAAAATTCTCCTCAGCTTAAAAAAAAATTAAAAAAATCTGAGCAGACCCTTAAAAGAAACCTGTAGTTAAAAAAATGTTGGGGCTATCGTCCTTATTCCACCGTGATCCCTCTAATAGATTGAGTCAAGAATGCACAAAAATGTATTAACTCAAGTTCAACATTCTTGTTCCAGGTGTGATTCAAACAGAGAGCTCAGAAGAACAGACAGCTGGCAGATTTAGAACAAAATAAAGATGATCAACTTCAAAGCTACCTTCCATTTTGTTCTGACCTCTCATTACTGAATAACTAAAGTCCCATCTCACACTTGGAACAAGCATGCAGCTAGTGGAGTCACACCTGGAACAAGCATGCAGCCAGCAGAGTCACACCTGGAACAAGCATGCAGCCGGCAGAGTCACACTTGGAACAAGCATGCAGCTAGTGGAGTCACACCTGGAACAAGCATGCAGCCAGCAGAGTCACACCTGGAACAAGCATGCAGCCAGCAGAGTCACACCTGGAACAAGCATGCAGCCAGCGGAGTCACACCTGGAACAAGCATGCAGGCAGTGGAGTCACATCTGAAACAAGCATGCAGCCTGCAGAGTCACACCTGGAACAAGCATGCAGCCAGTAGAGTCACACCTGGAACAAGCATGCAGCCAGTAGAGTCACACCTGGAACAAGCATGCAGCCAGCAGAGTCACACCTGGATCAAGCATGCAGACAGTGGAGTCACACCTGGAACCAGCATGCAGCCAGTGGAGTCACACCTGGAACAAGCATGCAGCTAGCAGAGTCACACCTGGAACAAGCATGCAGCCAGTGGAGTCACACTTGGAACAAGCATGCAGCCAGTAGAGTCACACCTGGAACAAGCATGCAGCCAGCAGAGTCACACCTGGAACAAGAATGTAGCCAGCGGAGTCACACCTGGAACAAGCATGCAGCCAGCAGAGTCACACCTGGAACAAGCATGCAGCCAGCGGAGTCACACCTGGAACAAGCATGCAGCCAGCACAGTCACACCTGGAACAAGCATGCAGCCGGCAGAGTCACACCTGGAACAAACATGCAGCCAGCGAAGGCACACCTGGAACAAGCACACGGGCAGTGGATTCACACTTGGAACACGCACGCAGCCAGCAGAGTCACACCTGGAACAAGCATGCAACCAGTGGAGTCACACCTGGAACAAGCATGCAGCCGGCGGAGTCACACCTGGAACAAGCATGCAGCCAGCGGAGTCACACCTGGAACAAGCATGCAGCCAGTGGAGTCCCACTTGGAACAAGCATGCAGCCAGCGGAGTCCCACCTGGAACAAGCATGCAGCCAGTGGAGTTACACCTGGAACAAGAATGCAGCCAGCAGAATCACACCTGGAACAGGCATGCAGCCAGCAGAGTCACACCTGGAACAAGCATGCAGCCAGTGGAGTCACAATTGGAACAAGCATGCAACCAGCGGAGTCACACCTGGAACAAGCATGCAGCCAGCAGAGTCACACCTGGAACAAGCATGCAGCCAGTGGAGTCACACCTGGAACAAGCATGCAGCCAGTGGAGTCACACCTGGAACAAGCATGCAGCCAGTGGAGTCACAACTGGAACAAGCATGCAACTAGCAGAGTCACACCTGGAACAAGCATGCAGCCAGTGGAGTCACACCTGGAACAAGCATGCAGCCAGTGGAGTCACACCTGGAACAAGCATGCAGCCAGTGGAGTCACAACTGGAACAAGCATGCAACTAGCAGAGTCACACCTGGAACAAGCATGCAGCCAGTGGAGTTACACCTGGAACAAGCATGCAGCCAGCAGAGTCACACCTGGAACAAGCATGCAGCCAGCGGAGTCACACCTGGAACAAGCATGCAGCCAGCAGAGTCACACCTGGAACAGGCATGCAGCCATTCACACCTGGAACAAGCATGCAGCCAGCGGAGCCCTGTCTGGAACAAATATACAGCCAGTCGATTTGGAACACCTGACTGTGCTGGCTTCTGGCTTCTTCCAGGCATGACTTATATACCGCTAAAGGCAGAATATTACTATGATAGCCAAAGAACTTGTAAGATTATAAGGCCCTCTGCAATTAGCAGAGCTAGAATATAAAGATTACCCGAGCAAAGTACATTCTGTTTACCACAATAAAACATGCCATTTTGCAAGCAAGCCTCTTCCCCTGAAACTAGCTGAGCAAATTAAAAACATCATCATCATCAGCATCATTTATGAGATAAAACTTGGCAGAGACCTTCTCCTGAACTACACATGTTGTCCACTGTCCTGTCTCGCTGAGTCAAGCTAAAGAGTGTTTGCACTAGTGACACACAGTCAGCTGGCACACAGTGACTTCTGTATGATTGGCCGGTACATGAGGCGCATGGCTTCCAATTGTCGCTCTTTTGGAGGGACAGTCCTTCTTTGGGAGCCCTGTCCCTCCTCATTTGTCCCTCTTTCAGGACTTTGTCCCTCTTTTCATGTAAATATATACAGTATATATATTTCTCTACTGAAAAATGTGTTTAATTGACTCTAAACTTCATTCCCATCCTTTAAACTGATATACTGTAATTCTTATTTTTAAATGTTAATATGAAGGGAAATGAGCCAGGATAGAAAGGACCAGTGTGATCTGAATTGTAAAAAAACAATATATTTTTCTTATGAAATCTTTATGGTATTTATGACTAGGGGCTTGATTCACAAAGCGGTGCAAAGTGTTTGCACGCCTGTGAAAAGCCCTTTATCACGCCTAAACTCAGTTTAGGCGTGATAAGAAGAAACTCGCGCGATCTCCCGCGCGCAAAGTTTTACGCGCGTAGCGCACCGCGCTGCGCGCGCAGTGTACCGTGCTTCGCGCGCAGCGTCCATTGAGCCCTATGGGACTTTGCGCGCGGGAGCTTCGCGCGAAGAGCAGCACAAATCCGTGATAACTCAGCTTTGCACGGCTTATCACGCCTAAAGTCTTTTAGGCGTGATAACTGAGTTATCACCGCTTTGTGAATCAGGGCCTAGGAGTGATGGGGGCGTGATCAGGGGTTTGGCAGGGGCGTGGCTTTACATGTCCCTCTTTCTCATCTCAAAAAGCTGGGAGGTGTGGCGGAGGTAGCACCTTGAATTTCCTGTCACATTACGCCTCTTGTCACATTGCCCTGTGGTCAGAAGGGAACTCTGCAGGGACTCTGTAGAAAACAGGTTCTGTGTGTTTGTTTTTGGTAACTGAAGTCACCTCACCTGCTGTGACCAATCAGCCATGTAAACACAGACAACACACAACAGTCTCTCTCACCTGGTGCTTGGCCAGAATATGAAACTAACCACCTCCAGGAGCAAGTTATAGAGCAAGCACATTTGTACTTCAGAGAAACCAGGTATTGATTTACTCCAAGCATTTGACAGGTGTGGAGTACTTCCAGGCAGAGTCTCACAGAGAAACTTTCCCTCAAGGGTCATCAATAGGGCATATCAAACGGCCCGTAACACCACAGCAATAGCATTGCCATGTAATAATACACTGAGCAAGACCTGTGGCAGAGCGGAGGGTGTGTGTGAGATATGTATATGCGCCCAACTTACTGGAACGTATGACCATATGCATGCTGTGCTTACGCTTGGGGCTATTATAAACTGCTGGGTCCTTATCATAAGGGCCTGCAATGAGGGACAGTCCTGACAGTGGGGAGCTATTGAACATGTGTTCCATAGCTCCCCACTGTCAGAAGGACTGTCCCTCTTTGGGAGCCCAGTCCCTCTGTCCCTCTTTGGGAGCCCAGTCCCTCTGTCCCTCTTTGGGAGCCCAGTCCCTCTGTCCCTCTTTCCCTCTCATTTGTCCCTCTTTCAGGACTGATGTACAGATCTACTAAAAAATGTGTTAAATTGACGCTAAACTTTATACCCATCATTTGAATTGATATATTTTTTATTTCTATGTGTTATTATGAAGGAAAATGAACCAGGATAGGAAGGACCAGTGTGGTCTGAATTATAAAACATATTTTTGTTCTTATAAAATCTTGATGGTATGCGCCGGGGGCGTGATTAGAGGTGTGGCAGGGGTGTGGCTTAAATGTCCCTCTTTCTTATCTCAAAATGTTGGAAGGTATGATGTTCTGTACACTGTATTTTAACTGCTTAAAGAGAGCCCAAGGTGGGCTCATATAATAAAAAAAAGCCTAGGCTACCTGATCCAGGGTGCTGGGCGGATCATGTAGGCGCCATCCCCGCCGCTCTCAGCCACTCCATTGGCTTATCTCTCTCTCAGCGTGTAGGGAGGTGGGGGAGTGGCAGGAGGCGCGGCCAGGGAGAGAGAGCTCTGCGCCCAACACTAGGGGGCTTACGCAGGGTCATCAGAGGGACACGCCTGGGGTCTTGAAATGATGAACACGGAAGAGGAGACCACCGCCGGAGATCACTGTGAAGATGACGGGAATATGTGCACAGGGAAGCCGCAAGGCCCCGATGAGGGATCCTGCATACCAGCGACGCCGCAGGTGATTGATTGTAATTACTGGATGAGCCTAACTCGGTCTTTACCGATTGTAGCTACTTTTTTAGGACGAGTCAGGCTCGTCCATAACGCTAGGGAGGTTAATGCACAGAACGCTGTGAGATACTGCATAGGGAAACCGTCAGACCATGCTCAATGTAAACGCGCCATAGGAATACCAATGCATTACCTTGTGAAGGGATGACATTCTCCATTGCACTGCAAGAGACTTAGGCCATGTCACAGTGGTCATGCATTCCTTGTGATAGCAGGAACGCAATGGATTTATTTATTTATTTATTTATTGTATTTATAAAGCGCCAACATATTACGCAGCGCTGATTGGGACAGCGTTGCCACATATTCTGCTCACATTGTGTTGGTTACTCTGAAGCATAGTCAATGAAAAGTATGCTTCACTTTTACTGTTAACGCGTGTGTTTAGGGCCCTTATGCTGATTCCTGTATTGGGACACGGTGAAGGCGGGGGAGGGGGTAGTGAATGAACCACTAATGGGTGGTTATTGTCTGGTATGCAAATTGGGTGGCTTTTTAACTGGAAATTTTCAGGTGGAGGAATGGAAATTTGCACTGGCCAATCAATTCAGGAGGAAGTGTCAATTAGCCATCGGCTGACTCATCAGCACTAAGTGTCGGGCAGCTCCTGAATTTCTCCACCAATGCAAATTCTGGATCCTGCTAAACCTCAAGTATCACGTTCAACTAAACTGTCTGCTCATCACTGATTGTGAATCACTGTCTGCTCATCACTGTCTGCTCATCACTGTCTGCTCATCACTGTCTGCTCATCACTGATTATGAATCACTGTCTGCTCATCACTGTCTGCTCATCACTGTCTGCTCATCACTGTCTGCTCATCACTGATTGTGAATCACTGATTGTGAATCACTGTCTGCTCATCACTGTCTGCTCATCACTGTCTGCTCAGCACTGATTGTGAATCACTGATTGTGAATCACTGTCTGCTCATCACTGTCTGCTCATCACTGTCTGCTCAGCACTGATTGTGAATCACTGTCTGCTCATCACTGTCTGCTCATCACTGATTGTGAATCACTGATCGTGAATCACTGTCTGCTCATCACTGTCTGCTCATCACTGTCTGCTCAGCACTGATTGTGAATCACTGTCTGCTCATCACTGTCTGCTTACCACTGATTGTGAATCACTGTCTGCTCATCACTGTCTGCTCATCACTGATTGTGAATCACTGTCTGCTCATCACTGTCTGCTCATCACTGTCTGCTCAGCACTGATTGTGAATCACTGTCTGCTCATCACTGTCTGCTCACCACTGATTGTGAATCACTGTCTGCTCATCACTGATTGTGAATCACTGTCTGCTCATCACTGTCTGCTCACCACTGATTGTGAATCACTGTCTGCTCATCACTGATTGTGAATCACTGTCTGCTCATCACTGTCTGCTCATCACTGATTGTGAATCACTGTCTGCTCATCACTGTCTGCTCATCACTGTCTGCTCATCACTGTCTGCTGAGCACTGATTGTTAATCACTGTCTGCTCATCACTGTCTGCTCATCACTGTCTGCTCATCACTGTCTGCTCAGCACTGATTGTGAATCACTGTCTGCTCATCACTGTCTGCTCATCACTGTCTGCTCATCACTGATTGTGAATCACTGTCTGCTCATCACTGTCTGCTCAGCACTGTCTGCTCATCACTGATTGTGATTCACTGACCCGGATGTGACCGGCATGAGCTCAATGCTTTACTTTAGGTGTCTGAGTGATCCGCCCATGTGGCTCAATTCTCGAAATGTGATAACTGCTATTGCAGCAGTTATCCCACGAGCTGCCGTGGGCAAAGGGTAGCATGCGAACAGCATTACTTCACGTGATAAGCGAAGGTTTGCCCGCGATCACGTGCGGTTTTCACATAAAAGGAGCACATGATCGTGCACAAACCTTCGCTTATCACGTAAAGCAGCGCTGTTCACACGCTACCCTTTGTGCATGGCAGCTCGCGTGATAACTGCTGCAAAGGCAGTTATCACATTTTGAGAATTGAGCCCATTGTGTGCTGATGTGGGCATAAAATCCGAACAGGGGTGAGAAGCCTATAGAAGCAGTGGTAGGCTAGAAGACTAGTTTACTATCAGTACAGGCACAGAGTGACAGCTTATACTGTACATACTGGAGGCAGCAGAGATCAGCACACACTGCAGCTAGTTTACTATCAGTACAGACACATAGTAACAGCTTATACTGTACATACTGGAGGTAACAGAGATCAGCACACACTGCAGCTAGATTACTATCAGTACAGGCACAGAGTAAGAGCTTATACTGTACATACTGGAGGTAGCAGAGATCAGCACATACTGCAGCTAGTTTACTATCACTACAGGTACAGAGTAACAGCTTATACTGTACATACTGGAGGTAACAGAGATCAGCACACACTGCAGCTAGATTACTATCACTACAGGCACAGAGTAACAGCTTATACTGTACATACTGGAGGTAGCAGAGATCAGCACACACTGCAGCTAGTTTACTATCAGTACAGGCACAGAGTAACAGCTTCTACTGTGCATACTGGAGGCAGCAGAGACCAGCACACACCGCAGATAGTTTACTATCAGTACAGGCACAGAGTGACAGCTTATACTGTACATACTGGAGGCAGCAGAGATCAGCACACACTGCAGCTAGTTTACTATCACTACAGGTACAGAGTAACAGCTTATACTGTACATACTGGAGGTAGCAGAGATCAGCACACGCTGCAGCTAGTTTACCATCAGTACAGGCAGAGAGTTACAGCTTATACTGTACATACTGGAGGCAGCAGAGATCAGCACACACTGCAGCTAGTTCACTATCAGTACAGGCACAGAGTAACAGCTTATACTGTACATACTGGAGGCAGCAGAGATCAGTACACACTGCAGCTAGTTTACTATCAGTACAGGCACAGAGTAACAGCTTATACTGTACATACTGGAGGCAGCAGGGATCAGCACACGCTGCAGCTAGTTTACCATCAGTACAGGCACAGAGTAACAGCTTATACTGTACATACTGGAGGTAACAGAGATCAGCACACACTGCAGCTAGATTACTATCAGTACAGGCACAGAGTAACAGCTTATACTGTACATACTGGAGGTAGCAGAGATCAGCACACACTGCAGCTAGTTTACTATCAGTACAGGCACAGAGTAACAGCTTCTACTGTGCATACTGGAGGCAGCAGAGACCAGCACACACCGCAGATAGTTTACTATCAGTACAGGCACAGAGTAACAGCTTATACTGTACATACTGGAGGCAGCAGAGATCAGCACACACTGCAGCTAGGCTACTATCAGTACAGGCACAGAGTAACAGCTTATAGTGTACATACTGGAGGTAGCAGAGGTCAGCACACACTGCAGCTAGTTTACTATCAGTACAGGCACAGAGTAACAGCTTATACTGTACATACTGGAGGTAGCAGAGATCAGCACACACTGCAGCTAGTTTACTATCAGTACAGGTACAGAGTAACAGCTTATACTGTACATCAGGGGCGTAGCTAGAAATCACTGGGCCCCATAGCAAAATTTTTTCATGGGCCCCCCTCACCCCCCGGGTAAATTCTCCCTCCCCCAACACAAACAGAAAATAAACGCAATTCGGCCCACATTTCAGCAGAAAAAAAACGCAATTTGAGCCACATTTCAGCAGAAAACAAACGCAATTCAGGCGACATTTCATCAGATAATAAACGCAGTTTGGCCCACGTTTCAGCAGATAATAAACGCAATTTGGCCCACGCTTCAGCAGATAATAAACATAATTTGGCCCACATTTCATCAGATAATAAACGCAGTTCAGGCGACATTTCATCAGATAATAAACGCAGTTTGGGCCACATTTCATCAGATAATAAACGCAGTGTGGGCCACATTTCATCAGATAATAAACACAGTTCGGGCCACATTTCATCATATAATAAATGCAGTTCAGGCGACATTTCATCAGATAATAAACGCAGTTTGGGTCACATTTTATCAGATAATTAACGCAGTTTGGTCCACATTTCATCAGATAATTAACGCAGTTTGGGCCACATTTCAGAAAAAAAAAAAAGAGAATGTACTCACCTGAAAGAAGTCTTCTCTTCCGGTCGTCTTCTGGCGAGCAGCTCCCCCGGAGATCTTGCTCTTCCTCCTCCTGCAGTCTCCAGCGGACCCGCGCTGGCAGTCAGGCAGAGCAGGGCTATGGGAAGATGGCGCCCAAAGCCCTGTACTGGAGACACAAATAGTCTCCAGAGCAGGGCTTCGGCGGCAGCCATCTTCCCGTAGCCCTGCTCTGTGAACTGGCTGGCGTTAGTGCGGGGCCTGCGGGCAACATTGTGACGTCACAATGACGTCAAGGAGCTTCTGAGGCCCCTAAAAACGTGAGGCCCCTGGCGGCACCCCTGCACACACACACACCATGCATACATACACACACACACACCATGCACACACCATACATACATATACACACATACACCATACATACATACATACATACATACATACACACACACACACACACACACACACACACCATGCATACACATGCCATACACACACCATACATACACACGCACACCATGCATACACACACACACACCATGCATGCATGCATATACACACACACACACACACACACACACACACACGCACACACACAGTACACACCATGCATACACACACCATGCATACACACACACACACACACACACGCACACACACACACACACACACACACGCACACACACACACACACCATGCATACACACACCATGCATACACACACACACACACACACACACACACACACACACACACACACACACACACACACGCACACACACACACACACCATGCATACACACGCCATGCATACACACACACACACACACACACACACACACACACACACACACACCACTACACACACACACACACACACACACACACACACACACACACCATGCATACACACACCATACACACACACACACACACACACACACACACACACACACACAGTGGCACTCACACACACGCCATGCATACACACACCCACACATATACACACCCACACATATACATACACACCCCCACAAACAATGGGCCAGTTACTCACAGTGTCTGTCTTCCGATGCTGTGACCGGGCAGACAGACGGGAAGGGGGCGGAGCTACAGGCGGGAGGGGCGGAGCTACAGGCGGGAGGGGCGGAGCCATAGCCAGCGCTGCTCTTCTGTGTTCCGGGCCAGGCCGGAACTATGAAGTAAGTGTCGGCAGGCGGAGGGATATGCAGAGAGGCGGCAGGTGGAAAATAGTCCCATTTCACCTGCCAGCCTCTTTGCAATGCTGCAATAGGGGGGGGGGGGGGGCTGGGCGGGGGTGCTCACTCCAGCAATCCTGAATGGGCCCCGGGGGCCCATGATTAAAGAAAAAAAAAAAAAAAAGCAGGAAACAAAAATAGGCTGCAGGACAGGCGGGCCCCCCAGTTGAAGCGAAGGGATCCGGGCCCTATAGCAACGCTATGGTTGCTATAGCGATCCCTACGCCTGTGCTGTACATACTGAAGGTAACAGAGATCAGCACACACTGCAGCTAGTTTCTATCAGTACAGGTACAGAGTAACAGCTTCTACTGTGCATACTGGAGGCAGCAGAGACCAGCACACACTGCAGCTAGTTTAATATTAGTACAGGAACATAGTAAGAGCTTATACTGTGCATACTGGAGGCAGCAGAGACCAGCACACACCGCAGATAGTTTACTTTTAGTACAGGCACAGAGTAACAGCTTATGCTGTACATACTGGAGGTAGCAGAGATCAGCACACACTGCATGTACAGGCACAGATTAACAGCTTATACTGTACATACTGGAGGTAGCAGAGATCAGCACACACTGCCACTAGTTTACTATCAGTACAGGCACAGAGTAACAGCTTATACTGTACATACTGGAGGTAGCAGAGATCAGCTCACACTGCCACTAGTTTACTATCAGTACATGCACAGAGTAACAGCTTATACTGTACATACTGGAGGCAGCAGGGATCAGACCATGCTGCAGCTAGTTTACTATCAGTACAGGCACAGAGTAACAGTTTATACTGTACATATTGGAGGTAGCAGTGATCAGCACACGCTGCAGCTAGTTTACTATCAGTACAGGCAGAGAGTAACAGCTTATACTGTACATACTGGAGGTAGCAGAGATCAGCACACACTGCAGCTAGTTTACTTTCAGTACAGGTACAGAGTAACAGTTTATACTGTACATATTGGAGGTAACAGAGATCAGCACACACTGCAGCTAGTTTACTATCAGTACAGGTACAGAGTAACAGTTTATACTGTACATATTGGAGGTAACAGAGATCAGCACACACTGCAGCTAATTTACAATTAGAACAGGCACAGAGTAACAGCTTATACTGTACATACTGGAGGCAGCAGAGATCAGCACACACTGCAGCTAGTTTACTATCACTACAGGTACAGAGTAACAGCTTATACTGTACATACTGAAGGTAGCAGAGATCAGCACACACTGCAGCTAGTTTACTATCAGTACAGGCACATAGTAACAGCTTCTACTGTGCATACTGGAGGCAGCAGAGACCAGCACACACCGCAGATAGTTTACTATCAGTACAGGCACAGAGTGACAGCTTATACTGTACATACTGGAGGCAGCAGAGATCAGCACACACTGCAGCTAGGCTACTATCAGTACAGGCACTGAGTAACAGCTTATACTGTACATACTGGGGGTAGCAGAGATCAGCACACACTGCAGCTAGTTTACTATCTGGATAGGCACAGAGTAACAGATTATACTGTACATACTGGAGGTAACAGAGATCAGCACACACTGCAGCTAGTTTACTATCTGGATAGGCACAGAGTAACAGATTATACTGTACATACTGGAGGTAACAGAGATCAGCACACACTGCAGCTAGTTTACTATCAGTACAGGCACATAGTAACAGCTTCTACTGTGCATACTGGAGGCAGCAGAGACCAGCACACACCGCAGATAGTTTACTATCAGTACAGGCACAGAGTGACAGCTTATACTGTACATACTGGAGGCAGCAGAGATCAGCACACACTGCAGCTAGGCTACTATCAGTACAGGCACTGAGTAACAGCTTATACTGTACATACTGGGGGTAGCAGAGATCAGCACACACTGCAGCTAGTTTACTATCTGGATAGGCACAGAGTAACAGATTATACTGTACATACTGGAGGTAACAGAGATCAGCACACACTGCAGCTAGTTTACTATCTGGATAGGCACAGAGTAACAGATTATACTGTACATACTGGAGGTAACAGAGATCAGCACACACTGCAGCTAGTTTACTATCTGGATAGGCACAGAATGAGGGCTGGAACCCACAAGAGCGCTTTTCAGAACATTTAGGGAGCGCTTGAAAACACTAGCGATTTCCCTAAACGCTCTGCCAATGTAAATGGATGTGCCAACTTCCACTGGAGCGTTTGCGATTCCCAAAATCCCTATCGCAGGACATGCAGCACTTTGTTAGCGTTTGCGCTTCAATGTAAAGTATATAATCGCTGGCGTAATCGCTTATCAAAACCTGCACGGTGCGATTTAGCTAGCGTTTTAAAGTTACTGTACACTGTAACAAAATTTAAAAAAATGAAAGGACCAATCCGACTTTAAAAACGCTAATTGCTAAACAACCGCTGGCAAATTGATGACACTTTCTAAAATCGCTCCCTAAAACGCTCATGAAATCGCGTACAAACTGCTGATACAAAACGCTTGTGATTGCGATTAGCGATAGCGTTTTGTAGTGGGTTCCAGGTCTTGAAGTTTCCGGCTGGGAACACACTAGGCACGCGTGAAAGGTTGCGTCTTGCTGCATATGCATTTGTGTGTTTTATTTTCTGCTCAGTGTGCAGCCACTAAATCACTATGTTTAGCTCGTTGTATTGATATTGCAGCCCAGTTCTCTCTGTCTTAGGGCCAGTGCAAACCAAAAAGCACTAGTGTGATCACAAACGCTCCCTTTCCTATAGTTTATAGGGCATTCCTCAAGCCAAATACTTTTTGTTTTAATACCCTAATTCCCTATAAACTAAACAAGCCACGCCCACAGCATTTCAGAGAGCCTTGGCATTTTAAGACAATAGCAAGGGCTTATGGGAGCTCAGTTTGGGCAGGGGGAGAGGAGGTGCTACTAGCCATCGATTTCAGAGGAAGAGGGGAGGAGGGAGAAGGAGAGGGGACTGAATTTACATACAAGAAAGCTGATAGCATCTCCAGCCCTTAGCCTGTGACAATATGACAAAAAGAACATGGCTGCCCTCATATTTTGCTGGGCATACACGGATGCAATTCTGCGCCGGATTTAGCCGCTGATCGATCCCTGCTCGCCCCCCCCCCCCCCCCCCCGCTGCGCCCGGATCGATTCCTGCCCCCCCCCCCCCCCCCCCCCCGCGGGCGCTTATCTTAACTTCGTTTCTGTTCCATTGTCTGCCTGCGGGGATCGAGCAGGGAATCAATCCGCCGCGTGATCAGACACGTCAGAAATTATCAATCGAGCCATCAGCGGCTCGATTGATTAGAAAGAAAAATGCCGTGTATGCCCAGCATTACAGGAATTAATAATCATACACTTTTGCAGCCAGATATGCTGTGTAAACTATCTAAACTTTAGATAAGATATATAGACAAGTTACTTGTTATAGTTTGTTTTTCATCTCGGATCCGCTTCAAAGAGACACTGAAGTGAAAAAAGAAGATGATATAATGATTGGTACGTGTAGTACAGCTAAGAACTAAAACATTAGCAGCAAAACCATAAGTCTAATATTGTTCCCAGTACAGGAAGAGTTAAGAAACTCCAGTTGTTATCTATGCAAAAGAGTGATTGAGCTCTACAACTTTCAAAGTCGCAGAGAGCTCTGTCTTCTGAAGCTTGTTATCTCAAACTTTAGTCATTGCAGAAGAGAAGGGGTTCAAAAGTTCTCTAGCCTGCTCTGTAAAATCATTTAGAAAGCTGAGTGTAGTGTGTAAACTGCCAATATTAGAGAATGATGCAAAAAAATAAAAAACTATAACTGAAAAAAAAAACAAATATTTTCTTTGCTACTAAAGTTCTAGTAATTATCTGTACTACACAACCAACTCATTATATCATAATATATATATATATATTTCTTGCTTCAGTGTCTCTTTAACATTGAGGCTGAATTGCCTCAGTAATCAGCAGAGATGCTGTAGGCCCCGCGTTTGTGTTTGGGATAAAATCACATCGCTCTGGTGTGATCCGTCCCATTCATATACATTAGCCAAGCACTTTCCCAAGGGCTGGCATTTTGAGAAGCACTCAGAAGCGCTCTTAGTGTGCAGCAGCCCTAAGGACAGCTTTCCCTGCACAAAGCATTGCACACAGCTGTTAGCTGTCACTTCAGCTGCTGCACCATGCAGATCATTGCAATTCTCTCACCTCTTATTGGTTGGTTCCCTGACTGCAGCCAGAAGGACCCCTTCAGTAGAGAGACCTCCACAGCGCTTCTGCTCTCAGCTATTCCAGGTTGTGAAGTGTTCTGACAGCTCCGGGTGTGCTGGCTGCTATTATCAGAGTCTGCTTAGCTACTTTCACTTTCTCTTGTGTAGATATCGTTCCACTCACATTCTCCAACCCACTCATTAAAGCCCAGCTGTCCATGTCTTAGCGGGACTTCCCCTCCTCGGAAACCCCTCTGTCCCTCTTTCTTCCTCATTTGTCCCACTTTAAAGTGACACCGATGTATAAATGAATTGTATGTGTAGTACTGATATATTAATAGAACATTTGCTGTAAAGAAAATAGTGTCCTATTTTAATGTTTAGATACATGTATATAGCTTTTTTTTATAAAATTGCTTCATTCTGTCATATTTGCAGTTACAAACCACACTCTGTATTGTAAACAGTAAAACATGCAGAGCTGATGCCCCTTTCCACTTTCCTGCAGTACAAATATTACCTAAATCTGTCTCTGTTTCTTTGATGTATAAGTGCTCCAGAAAACAGGACCCAAGTTAGCTCTGAGAGCTCTTGTGCATAGATATTTAACAACCAAAGTGTCTTAACTCTTCCTGTACTGGAAACAATACTATGCTAGGTACACACAGTGCAATTTTCTGACAGATCTACTGTCAGATCGATTATTCCAACATGTCCGATCTGATTTCCAGTCCATTTTCCGATCAATTTTCCATTCACTTCTATGGAAGATTGATCAGAAAATTGATCAGAAATCAGATCGGACATGTTGGAAATAATCAATCTGACAGTAAATCTGCCTAAAAATTGCGTTATGTGTACCCAGCATTAGACTCATATCTGTGCTACTAATAATCTATTGCTTAGCTGTACTACACATACAAATCACTATCTCATGAGTATTATCACTTCAGATTCCCTTTAAAGAGACACTGAAGGGAAAAATGATGATATAATGAATTGGTTGTGTAGTACGGATAATTACGAGAACATTAGTAGCAAAGAAAACATTCTCATATTTTTATTTTCAGTTATATAGTGTTTTTTATAACATTGCATCATTCTCTAATATTTGCAGTTTACACAACACTCAGCATTCTAAATGGTTTTACAGAGCAGGCTAGTGAACTATTGACCTGTCCTCTGCAGAGAAAAAGAAAATACAGTGACTGACAGTTGAGATAATAAGCTTCAGAAGACAGAGCTCTCTGTCACTTTGAAAGTCGTGAAACTCAATGGCTTTTTTACATAGATAACTGGAGTTTCTTAACTCTTCCTGTACTGGAAATAATATTAGACTTGTGTCTCTGCTCCTAATGTTTTATTTCTTAGCTGTACTACACATACAAATCATTATATCCATTTTTTTTCTGCTTCAGTCTCTCTTGAAGGACTGATGTACAGATTTATGTAAATATATGTATTTTTCTACAGAAAAAATGTATTTAATTGACTCTAAGCTTTATTCCCATCAATTCAATTGATTCACTATATTTCTTATTCTCAAATGTTAAAATGAAGAGAAACTACTGGTGATAGAGAGGACCAGTGTGGTCTGAATGATAAAACTACATCTTTTACTTCTGAAATGTTTGTGATATGCATGGTGAGGGGTGTGGTGGGGGCGGATCTTAAAGTGTTGTATGCCCACCCTCTCTACCGCTTAAGACAAGCCTGACTCGTCCTAAAAAAATAGCTGGAATCATTAAGGATGAGTCAGGCTTTGTCCAGTAATTGCTAATACTCTCCTGCGGTGTCTCTAGGGTGTGGGGTCCCTCGCCGGCGCCGCGCAGCCTCCCAGTACGTGTATTGCCATATTCTATGCGGCAATCCCTGGCGGTGATCTCCTCCTCTCTTCATCCGCTTCCTGTCCCCCAGCGATCACATCCCCCGGCGTGTCCCCCTGATGACGCTGCATTGTGACATGTATTGCCATCTTCTATGCAGCAATCCCTGGCGGCAATCTCCTCCTCTCTTCTTCCGCTTCCTGTCCCCCAGCGATCACATCCCCCGGCGTGTCCCCCTGATGACGCTGCATTGTGACATGTATTGCCATCTTCTATGCAGCAATCCCTGGCGGCGATCTCCTCCTCTCTTCATCCGCTTCCTGTCCCCCAGCGATCACATCCCCTGGCGTGTCCCCCTGATGACACTGCATTGTGACATGTATTGCCATCTTCTATGCAGCAATCTCTGGCGGCGATCTCCTCCTCTCTTCTTCCGCTTCCTGTCCCCCAGCGATCACATCCCCCGGCGTGTCCCCCTGATGACGCTGCATTGTGACATGTATTGCCATCTTCTATGCAGCAATCCCTGGCGGCGATCTCCTCCTCTCTTCTTCCGCTTCCTGTCCCCCAGAGATCACATCCCCCGGCGTGTCCCCCTGATGACACTGCATTGTGACATGTATTGCCATCTTCTATGCAGCAATCTCTGGCGGCGATCTCCTCCTCTCTTCTTCCGCTTCCTGTCCCCCAGCGATCACATCCCCCGGCGTGTCCCCCTGATGACGCTGCATTGTGACATGTATTGCCATCTTCTATGCAGCAATCTCTGGCGGTGATCTCCTCCTCTCTTCTTCCGCTTCCTGTCCCCCAGAGATCACATCCCCCGGCGTGTCCCCCTGATGACGCTGCATTGTGACATGTATTGCCATCTTCTATGCAGCAATCCCTGGCGGCGATCTCCTCCTCTCTTCATCCGCTTCCTGTCCCCCAGCGATCACATCCCCCGGCGTGTCCCCCTGATGACGCTGCATTGTGACATGTATTGCCATCTTCTATGCGGCAATCCCTGGCGGCGATCTCCTCCTCTCTTCTTCCGCTTCCTGTCCCCCAGCGATCACATCCCCCGGCGTGTCCCCCTGATGACGCTGCATTGTGACATGTATTGCCATCTTCTATGCGGCAATCCCTGGCGGCGATCTCCTCCTCTCTTCTTCCGCTTCCTGTCCCCCAGCGATCACATCCCCCGGCGTGTCCCCCTGATGACGCTGCATTGTGACATGTATTGCCATCTTCTATGCGGCAATCCCTGGCGGCGATCTCCTCCTCTCTTCTTCCGCTTCCTGTCCCCCAGCGATCACATCCCCCGGTGTGTCCCCCTGATGACGCTGCATTGTGACATGTATTGCCATCTTCTATGCGGCAATCCCTGGCGGCGATCTCCTCCTCTCTTCTTCCGCTTCCTGTCCCCCAGCGATCACGTCCCCTGATGACACTGCATTGTGTCGGGGAACCCAGTGTCATCACATCAGGCAGCAAATTCAAAGTTTGGGTATTGGAGCCAAATGTAAAAAAAAAATAAGCTATGGGCAAAACTACCATAGCAGCAAATAATAAAGTAAATATATATATATATATATATATATATATATATATATATATATATATATATTATTTTTTAAATGTGCGTGTGATACTGCTGTTTAAATCATGCCTCCACTACAAGTTTAAAAATCTATACCGCATACCTCAGTCCTTACTGCACAAAACTTATTTATTGTATTTATAAAGTGCCAACATATTACGCAGCGCTGAACTTCTCATAAATTACTTGTCCTGGGCAGCACGGTGGCGTAGTGGTTAGCGCTCTCGCCTTGCAGCTATGGGTCCCCAGTTTGAATCCAAGCCTGGGCATTATCTGCATGGGGTTTGTATGTTCTCCCAGTGTCTGCATGGGCTTCCTCCAGGCACCCTGGTTTCCTCACACATCCCAAAAAACATACAAATAAGTTAATTGGATCCATCTGAAAATGGCCCCTGCGAATAATGGCGCACTTTGTTGCCGCGAATCCGTTTGTTGCTTAATGCTATTTAATGTTAAAGCCTTATCGTTTTTTAGCTCTGTTTATTTTATTGAAAATTAGCGTTAACATTGTATCGTTATTTGTCGTTGTAAAAAGTGGTGTTATAAAAGGTATACCTAACTCTACTCTCACACAGAACTAGTGTTGGGCGAACAGTGTTCGCCACTGTTCGGGTTCTGCAGAACATCACCCTGTTCGGGTGATGTTCGAGTTCGGCCGAACACCTAATGGTGTTCGGCCAAACTGTTCAGGTTCGCCCGAACTGCTCAATGGCCGGCCGAACAGGGCCCCTGTTCGGCCGAATACGGCCCCCTATGGGGTCGCAGGCATAAGGGGGGAGCATGCCCCGATTGCGGGGGGGGGGTTGGGTCGGAAATTCCCCCCACCCCCTCCGCTAGCGCTCCCCCCTCTGCCCGCTTCCCCATAAAAATAGTTTAACCTCCTTGGCGGTAATCCCGAGCTGAGCTCGGGGTATGCCGCCGGAGGTCGCCGCTCAGGCCCTGCTGGGCCGATTTGAGTTCTGAAAAAAGCAGCACACGCAGCCGGCACTTTGCCAGCCGCGTGTGCTGCCCGATCGCCGCCGCTCCGCGGCGATCCGCCGTGTGCAGCGGCGAAAGAGGGTCCCCCCAGCCGCCCGAGCCCAGCGCAGCCGGAACAAACAGTTCCGGCCGGCGCTAGGGGCTGGATCGGGCGGCTCTGACGTCAGGACGTCGACTGACGTCCATGACGTCACTCCGCTCGTCGCCATGGCGACGAGGAAAGCGAAACAAGATAGGCCGCTCATTGCGGCCTATCTTGTTACTTTCGATTGCCGGAGGCGATCGAAAGTACGCTTCCGGAGCGCCCTCTAGTGGGCTTTCATGCAGCCAACTTTCAGTTGGCTGCATGAAATATTTTTTTTTTAATTTAAAAAAAACCCTCCCGCAGCCTCCCTGGCAAAATAATTAAACCGCCAGGGAGGTTAATGCAGGTTAAATAGTACCGGTGGCTGGCAGTGGAGTGAGGAGGAGGAGTCCGAGTAGGAGAGTGACGCGTTGAGGCCGGGCAGCGGGCGGTTTAGCGGTAGGGTTCTCTGACCTCACGTCCTCTACGTGATGACGCATACGAGGGTACGCGTGACGCGTACCCTCGTAGGCAGAGGACGTGAGGTCAGAGAAAGGGCGGAAGTACCACAAGGGTACTACCGCTGGTACTACCGCTGAACCGCCCGCTGCCCGGCCTCAACGCGTCACTCTCCTACTCGGACTCCTCCTCCTCACTCCACTGCCAGCCACCGGTACTATTTAACTTGCATTAAACTTTTTTTATGGGGAAGCGGGCAGAGGGGGGAGCGCTAGCGGAGGGGGTGGGGGGAATTTCCGACCCCCCCCCCTCGCGATCGGGGCATGCTCCCCCCTTATGCCTGCGACCCCATAGGGCCCCCAAAATGGGCATGTTCGGGGGTCCCATTGACTTCCATTGAGTTCGGGGTTCGGGCCGAACATGCCGAACATCTGGCCCATGTTCGGCCTGTTCGGCCCGAACCCGAACTTTCAGGTGTTTGCCCAACACTACACAGAACCCTCTCTGTACCTATCCCTAACCCCTAGACCCCCTTGGTGATGCCTAACCCTAAGACCCCCCTGGTGGTGCCTAACCCTAAATCTCTCCTGGTGATGCCTAACCCTAACCACTTCCCTGGTGGTGCCTAACCCTAAGACCTCCTTGGTGGTGCCTAACCCTAAATCTCCCCTGGTGGTGCCTAATCCTAAGACCCCCCTGGTGGTGCCTAACCCTAAGACCCCCCGGGTTGTGTCTAACCCTAAGACCTCCCTGGTGGTGCCCAACCCTAAATTTCCCCTGGTGGTACCTAACCCTAACCACCCCCCTGGTGGTGCCTAACCCTAACCACCCCCCTGGTGGTGCCTAACCTAAATCTCCCCTGGTGGTGCCTAACCCTAAGACCTCACTGATGGTGCTTAATCCAAACCACCCCCTGGTGTTGCCTAACCCTAAGACCCCTCTGGTGGTGCCTAACCCTAAGACCTCCCTGGTGGTGCCTAACCCTAAATCTCCCCTGGTGGTGCCTAACCCTAACCACCCCCCTGGTGGTGCCTAACCCTAAGACCTCCTTGGTGGTGCCTAACCCTAAATCTCCCCTGGTGGTGTCTAACTCTAAGGCCTCCCTGGTGGTGCCTAACCCTAAGACCCCCCTGGTGGTGACTAACCCTAGACCTCCCTGGTGGTGCCTAACCCTAAGACCCCCTGGTGGTGCCTAACCCTAAGACCTCCCTGGTGGTGCCTAACCCTGAGATCCCCTGGTGGTGCCTAACCCTAAGACCTCCTTGGTGGTGCCTAACCCTAAATCTCCCCTGGTGGTGCCTAATCCTAAGACCTCCCTGGATGTGCTTAACCCTAAGACCCCCCTGGTGGTGCCTAACCCTAGACCTCCCTGGTGGTGCCTAACCCTAAGACCTCCTGGTGGTGCCTAACCCTAAGACCTCCCTGGTAGTGCCTAACCATAAGACCTCCCTGGTAGAGATGGGCCGAACCTCCGATTTTAGGTTTGCGAACCCACCGTGAAAGTTTGATTCGCGCAAACTTTTGCGAACCGCAAAAGACTTCAATGGAGAGGCAACCTTGGAAATTTTGAAAAAAATATGGTGGCCAGAAAAATGATGGAAAAGATGTATCAAATGGTCTAAAACCTGGACAGAGACATAGTTGAGTGGGATACACATCAAAAGTCTCAATAAAAAAAAACTAGATTTGATACAAACCACTGTTTTAAGGTCACAAATCTCATTGAATGTTGAATTGCAGGCCTACACTGTTTTACAACATCAGGAAGTGTAATCCTCTCTCTCTCTCCTGCTCCCAGGGCCGAGCCTGGGCGGGTGCTGCGGGTGCAAGGCACCCAGGCGCCTGCCTCTGAGAGGCGCCGCCCGGCCCCGCTCTCCCCCTGTAACCGCCGCCGCCGCTTCAAGCTCCCTCCCTCTAGCCGCCGCGTCAGACCTCGATCAGGCGGGCGGGCGCTAGGACCTAGCACGCCGCACTGATATGCGGAAGTGACATCACTTCCGCATATAGAGCGGGTGCGTCCGGCGCCCTTTTCCTGGTCGGGTCGCCCGCTGATTGAGGTCTGAAGGGCTGCTGAAGGGTGAGGGGGGAGCGGAGGAGGGAGCGGCGGCGGCGGGGCGCGCTCCTGTCACTCACTACCTATCCTGGGCGCACATACCCCCTGGCTACCTATCCTGGGCACAGATATCACCTGGCCACCTATCCTGGGCACAGATACCACCTGGCTACCTATCCTGGGCGCACATACCCCCTGGCTACCTATCCTGGGCACAGATATCACCTGGCCACCTATCCTGGGCACAGATACCACCTGGCTACCTATCCTGGGCACAGATACCCCCTGGCTACCTATCCTGGGCGCACATACCCCCTGGCTACCTATCCTGGGCGCACATACCCCCTGGCTACCTATCCTGGGCGCACATACCCCCTGGCTACCTATCCTGGGCACAGATACCACCTGGCTACCTATCCTGGGCACAGATATCACCTGGCCACCTATCCTGGGCACAGATATCACCTGGCCACCTATCCTGGGCACAGATACCACCAGGCTACCTATCCTGGGCACAGATACCACCTGGCTACCTATCCTGGGCACAGATACCACCTGGCTACCTATCCTGGGCACAGATACCACCTGGCTACCTATCCTGGGCACAGATACCACCTGGCTACCTATCCTGGGCACAGATACCCCCTGGCTACCTATCCTGGGCGCGCATACCCCCTGGCTACCTATCCTGGGCGCGCATACCCCCTGGCTACCTATCCTGGGCGCACATACCCCCTGGCTACCTATCCTGGGCGCGCATACCCCCTGGCTACCTATCCTGGGCGCGCATACCCCCTGGCTACCTATCCTGGGCGCGCATACCCCCTGGCTACCTATCCTCGGCGCGCATACCCCCTGGCTACCTATCCTGGGCGCGCATACCCCCTGGCTACCTATCCTGGGCGCACATACCCCCTGGCTACCTATCCTGGGCGCACATACCCCCTGGCTACCTATCCTGGGCGCGCATACCCCCTGGCTACCTATCCTGGGCGCATATACCGCCTGGCTACCTATCCTGGGCGCATATACCCCCTGGCTACCTATCCTGGGGACATATATCCCTGGCTATATATTCTGGGGACACTGTCTGTTTGTCATTATGTGCATTTACTGGTGAAAATCTCTCTTATGTGCATTTGCTGGTGAAAAGCTGTCTTATTATGTGCATTTGCTGGTGAAAAGCGGTCTCTTGTTATGTGCATTTGCTGGTGAAAAGCGGTCTCTTGTTATGTACATTTGCTGGTGAAAAGCGGTCTCTTGTTATGTACATTTGCTGGTGAAAAGCGGTCTCTTGTTATGTGCATTTGCTGGTGAAAAGCGGTCTCTTGTTATGTGCATTTGCTGGTGAAAAGCGGTCTCTTGTTATGTGCATTTGCTGGTGAAAAGCGGTCTCTTGTTATGTGCATTTGCTGGTGAAAAGCGGTCTCTTATGTGCATTTACATGGGGGAAAAGCTGTCTCTTATGTGCATTTAGTGGGGAAATTTTGTCAGTAAAAATAATCTTTTGTCAGTAAATTTTTAGGTATTTGTCAGTAAAAAAATAACGTGAAAGGTTGGCAACACTGGCAGGCTGCGCGGCGCAACGGGAAAGATACAGGCAGCCCACCTCACGCTTGGGCTTGGCGGGGGGAGGAGCCTACGACAGCGAGAGTAGGGTGGCCGCAGGCAGCCATAAATATGCAGTGTGTGACTGCGTCGCACTCGCAGAGCCTCTCAGCCTGAGTCAATCCAGAGACTAGCAGACTCGCAGGAAGCCAAAGCCAGCCAGGAGCAAGCCCATGGAAGAGGGGTAGGAATGGGGTATCACATGCATGCGGAAAGAGGTGGAAGGTGTGGGTGTGATTAGGCAAGACATGGGTGTGGTTATGTGGTTGGGCGTGGTTAAGTTAACCACTCCCATAGGCGCCAGAGAAAATCTTGCACCCAGGTGCCAGGCACCCCAGGCTCGCCCCTGCCTGCTCCCCTCCTTCCCTGCTCCTCCAGAGGACAAGACCCTCCTCCTCCAGAGGAGGAGGGTCTTGTCTTCCAGGGAATTGAAGGATTTTAAAAGCCAGCTTACATACATTGGCCGGGAATTGAACCCAGGTCTAGTGCTTGGTAGGCAGCTCTCCTCACCACTATAGCACCACCAACACTACATGCTGAAGCCAGCCTAGCATGTACCATTATGATATATCCAAGAGAAAAATGAGCTTGCTTAGGGATTTGTAGGATGTCAAAAGCCAACTCACATACATTGGCCAGGAATCGAACCCAGGCCTACTGCTTGGTAGGCTGCTATCCTAACCATTATACCACCAACACAGCACACTACAATGCTACATGCTGAAGCCAGCCTAGCATGTACCATTGTAATATATACAAGAGAAAAATGTGCTTGCTTAGGGATTTGTAGGATGTCAAAAGCCGGCTCACATACATTTGCTAGGAATAAAACCCAGGTCTAGTGCTCGGTAGGCAGCTCTCCTCCCCGCCATACCACCACCAACACTGCATGCTGAAGCCAGCCTAGCATGTACCATTATGATATATCCAAGAGAAAAATGAGCTTGCTTAGGGATTTGTAGGATGTCAAAAGCCAATTTACACTCACAACACAAATCTTCGCGCTAGCACGCTGAATGGAACAGCTTCCCACAACTTGTACAATGCTGACAATGAATGCACGGTTCTGCTCCTGGTTTTTGGGGATGTGCAGTAATCTAAGTAGAAAAGGAGTGCTCCATAGTGCATTACTGTATAAAAGTTTTTATTCGCAAGATAAAAAATGTACTCACAAGATAGAAGAAATAATGCGCTTTTCAGCGGGCAACCCCCGCTCTGACTCCCCTTGGCGGTTCGTCCTTCCGCTTCTGTCTGACAGAACTGCTTGGAGGGCAGCTATGCTCACCACTATTCCACCAACACTACAGGCTAAAGTAAGCCTAGCTGGCCTGGGAAGGATGAGATGCTAGGTGGCCATGCAACCCTTTCTGCTAACCTAAAGCTTACTTGTGTCTTTTACAACACATTGGCTTAAAGAGGATCTGTAACGTCAAAACATCCCCTGGGGGGTACTTATCTCGGGTGGGGGAAGCCTCCGGATCCTAATGAGGCTTCCCACGCCGTCCTCCATCCCTCGGGGGTCTCGCTGCAGCCCTCCGTAAAAGATGACGTCAATATTTACCTTCCCGGCTCCTGCGCAGGCGCTCTGGTGGCTGTCGGCTCCGAAGTAGGCGGAAATACCCGATCGCCGTCGGGTCTGCTCTACTGCGCAGGCGCAAGTTTCCGGCGCCTGCGCAATAGAGCGGACCCAACTGAGATCGGGTATTTCCGTGTAGTTCGGAGCTGAAAGTCGCCACAGCGCCCCCGCTGGAGCCAGCAAAGGTAAATATTGAACTGACAGTCGGGTCTGTTGCCGGCTGTTCGGAGGGCTGCAGCGAGACCCCCGTGGGACAGAGGACGGCGTGGGAAGCCTCATTAGGATCCGGAGGCTTCCCCCACCCGAAGTGAGTACCCCCTAGGGGATGTTTTTGATGTTACAGAGTCTCTTTAAGACTTTACCAAATCCAATGCTCCAATATGGGGAAACTTCTCTGTTTGCTCCCTCCTCCCTATAGCCCCTTAAGAGAAAGTGTCATTAGGGTCCTTCTGTAACATAGATTGTAGTGTAACTATTTCAACTAATGTACCCTTCTTACACTTGAAGATTGTATACAAACGTAACCAGACTGCAGAGTGGTGCAGCAGAAGTGTGCTGTGCCCATAACCCAGAGGTTGATGGATCAAAACCAACCTCTGCTAGGCATAATTTCATTTTGCACCTCGCTTTATCGCATGGGCACAACGGTTTCCATAGCCCTGTAAGAGAAAGTGTAATAAGGGCCCTGCCTTAACATAGATATTACGGTAGCTAAGACTACTCCTGGGCCTTTCTTGTAGTTGAAGAGATGAGTGAACTGTGACATCACACTTAAAGAGACTCTGTAACCGAAATTTCATCCTGTTTTCTACCATCCTACAAGTTCCTAAACCTTTTCTAATGTGTTCTGGTTTACTGCAGCACTTTCTACTATCACAGTCTCTGTAATAAATCAATGTATCTTTTCCCTGACGGACTTGTCGCCCTGTGTCTGGAAGGCTGCCAACTCTTCTGTGCTGATCTATAAACAAAAGAAAGGCGGACTCCGGCACACTCCTTGAAGTTCCTCTTTATTTAGTCACGACGTTCCAAGTATACATATGCCCCCTGTCTACAGCTGTTTCGCGTGTGAGCACGCCTCCTCAGGACACGTGGGGCCTGTCTCATACACCACTCCTTCACCTAAATACAGGTAATAGCACCCACCCACTCACTACCTAGAGGGAGGGGGGGTTGACAACAATTGAGGAAAGGTGGAGACAGACAGCTTTTTAAAAAAATTGTGCAGATAAAATTACAGGACTAACCTATCTAAAAAAGGCATTGATCTCGTTTCTATCATTGAAACCAAGATTACCCAATGCATCAGTACGTGCAATCATTAGGGCCTCCCTTTTTCGCAATCTATCATCCAGATGCCCGCCCCTTCCATCGCTAACCACTGTTTCCAGACCTGCAAAGGTTAAACAATCTGCATTAGCCTTATGAACTTCCCTTACATGTTCTATAAGTCGAGTTGCGCCCTCCCCATTTTTCACTGATCTTTTATGTTGTAAGAATCGTTCCTTCAGAGGTTGTACCGTTTTGCCTATGTAGTAACGTCCGCAAGGACACCACACACAATAGACCACATTTTTAGTGCGGCAACTGATAAACTGTCTGACCCTCCATGTGACCGCACCCATCTGTACAATATCGCCCCTTTTTAGGGACCGACAAGCGCTACATCGTCCGCAGGAAAAATTGCCAGTCCATTTCTTTTTAGTCAGCCAGTTATCTGTACCTGCTGCGGCATTTTTACCTACATCACTATGTACTAATACTTTCCTTATAGTTTTACCTCTACGGAAACTGACTCTAGGGGCCTGCTTAGTAAGATCTTTAAGGTGAGTATCTGAACTGAGCATCTGCCACTGTCTGTGTATTACCTGGCGAATTCTATCAGAGAGGGGCGAATAATCAAATACAAAATTAAACCTGCGTGGTCCGCAGCATTTTCTCTCTTTCCTAGCTAGAAGTCTACCCCTAGGGACTTCCCGGGCTCTATCCAAGGCTTGCAAAACAGAATTGAGTTGGTACCCCCTATTCAGGAGTCGTTGACACAACTCATCCGCCTGTGATTCAAAGTCTGCCTCCGTACTGTTATTCCTCCTAAGTCTTAGGAATTGGCCGTACGGGATGGCGTCCTTGACATGTCTGGGATGATAGCTGTTAAAATGCAGCAAACTGTTTGTGGCTGTCTCTTTTCTGTAACCCCTGGTAGTGTTGGGCGAACATCTAGATGTTCGGGTTCGGGCCGAACAGGCCGAACATGGCCGCGATGTTCGGGTGTTCGACCCGAACTCCGAACATAATGGAAGTCAATGGGGACCAGGGGAGGACTGGCCCAGGGGGACGGGGGGCAATTGCCCCCCGGGCTGCCCGAATCTTAAGTAATTAGGGCTGGCCGCTGCTATACGCAGCGGCCGCAGACATACCACAGGTGACAGGTTCGCAGTGGGGATCGCAACCTCGCGCGATATTTCCCGGCAAGTTGAAGTATCCAATCAAAGAAGGGGCTGAGGCGGCCGGCCGTGGTGTGCCCTTGTGCGTGGCTGCGCCTGCGGTGGATGTGAGCGGCACAAGGACACAAATAGCTTAGGTCCTCTCCGGCCAGGTGGGTTGAAACTGCTTGACTCCGCACCCCCCCTGGAGCCATTGCCGCCCGCAACGTGCTGCTGTGCCTGCGGTGTCATCGGAGTGAGCTGTCTCACTCTTCAGCTTTCTGTGCTGGGGGGGCTGGGGGCCTGGAGCTGTGGCTACGAGTGGCTGGCTGGAGGAGTCGGACACAGTCCTCCCCTGTGCTGCTGTGCCTGAGGTGTCGTCGGAGTGAGCTGTCTCACTCTTCAGCTTTCTGTGCTGGTGGGGCTGGGGGCCTGGAGCTGTGGCTACGAGTGGCTGGCTGGAGGAGTCGGACACAGTCCTCCCCTGTGCTGCTGTGCCTGAGGTGTCGTCGGAGTGAGCTGTCTCACTCTTCAGCTTTCTGTGCTGGGCAGGCTGGGGGCCTGGAGCTGTGGCTACGAGTGGCTGGCTGGCTGGAGGAGTCGGACACAGTCCTCCCCTGTGCTGCTGTGCCTGAGGTGTCGTGGGAGTGAGCTGTCTCACTCTTCAGCTTTCTGTGCTGGGGGGGCTGGGGGCCTGGAGCTGCGGCTACGAGTGGCTGGCTGGCTGTCCTGGCTGGAGGAGTCGGACACTCTTGGGGCTGGGAGTTGGAGATGCCACCTATAGCTGCTTGCTGCTGTGGAGGAGGAGGAGGTGTAGGACTGAGGAGACAGGAGGATAGAGGAGGTCGGGTCCAGGTTGCCAGAGGAGAAGGTGTTTTTTATAAATTTTGTTTCTGTACTTCTTCTCCCTTCTTGTCACTGAGTTACTCACACTTTGCTGCCTGCCTGCTACTGCTGTCAAATTCAATTCTCTGCCCAGGCCAGTGCCCTCTGAGTTTTTTTTTGTGTGATAATCATCCCCATTCTGACCCTGGCCTGAGGGGAAATGTTTTTTCTTCTTGTGGTGTGATTGACGGCAGGGGAGGGGGGAGGCAGGCAGTTAGGCACTGTCAAACAGGTAGTTGGAGGGGGGGGGGAGTAGGTGTCAGACAAGTAGTTTGTATGGTGGGTGGGCAGGAGTGGGGTTAGGCATCACCAGGTAGGTAGGTTTGTGTGTGTGTGTGTGTGTGTGTGGGGGGGGGGGGGTTGTTTAAAGGAGTTATCAGGCATTTTTAATGAAATAAATGCTACTTACCCGGGGCTTCCTCCAGCCCCACGCTCCCAGCATGTCCCTCGCCGCAGCTCTGCAGTCAGCCATTCGCTGCCGCTGCCTCCCAGTCCTTGGCGATAGCACCAGTCCCACCTGGATGTCGGCCTGTACTGCGCCTGTGCGAGCAGCACTGTCAATCACCGCCACTTGGACCGGAGTGTACTGCGCAGGCGCAGTAGTTCTGCGTCTGCAGAGTACGCTCTGGTCCATGTGGCGGTGATTGACAGCGCCGCTTGCACAGGCGCAGTTGGCCTGACGTCATCGCCGGGGGCTGGGAGGCAGCGGCAGTGAACAGCTGACTGCAGAGCTGCGGCAAGGGACATGCTGGGAGCTTGGGGCTGGACGAGCCCTGGGTAAGTAGCACTTATTTTCATTAAAAAAAAAAGCCTGATAACTCCTTTAAGGTTAGGCATCAGACACAGACAGGTAGATTGTGCGGAGAAATGGGGTTAGGCATCAGGTACATAGTGTGTGTGTGTGTGTGGCTGGGGCTGTTAGTCATCACAATTTGAAGATTTGCACACAAGAAAGATATGGCTTTGGGCTGGGGATGCCGTGAAACGGGCCTCTAGTTTGTGTTGTCCCCCCAGGCCAAAAGGTCCCAGTCCTCCCCTGATGGGGACCCGAACTTTTGTGGTTTGTAAAGCCTCCTTACATGCTACATACCCCAAATTTACAGGGTATGTGCACCTTGGGAGTGGGTACAAGAGGAAAAAAAATTTAGCAAAAAGAGCTTATAGTTTTTGAGAAAATCGATTTTAAAGTTTCTAAGGGAAAACTGTCTTTTAAATGCGGGAAATGTCTGTTTTCTTTGCACAGGTAACATGCTTTTTGTCGGCATGCAGTCATAAATGTAATACATATAAGAGGTTCCAGGAAAAGGGACCGGTAATGCTAACCCAGCAGCAGCACACGTGATGGAACAGGAGGAGGGTGGCGCAGGAGGAGAAGGCCACGCTTTGAGACACAACAACCCAGGCCTTGCATGAGGACAAGAAGCGTGCGGATAGCATGCTTTGTACCACCATGCAGTCATAAATGTAATAAAGATAAGTGGTTCAATAAACAGGGACCACGCGGCAACGCTAACCCAGCAGCAGCACACGTGATGGAACAGGAGGAGGCGCAGGAGGAGAAGGCCACGCTTTGTGAGACACAACAACCCAGGCCTTGCATGAGGACAAAAAGCGTGCAGATAGCATGCTTTGTACCGCCATGTAGTCATAAATGTAATAAAGATAAGAGGTTCAATAAACAGGGACCACGCGGCAACGCTAACCCAGCAGCAGCAGCAGCAGCAGCACACGTGATGGAACAGGAGGAGGCGCAGGAGGAGAAGGCCACGCTTTGTGAGACACAACAACCCAGGCCTTGCATGAGGACAAAAAGCGTGCGGATAGCATGCTTTGTACCGCCATGTAGTCATAAATGTAATAAAGATAAGAGGTTCCATAAACAGGGACCGGCAACGGTAACCCAGCAGCAGCAGCAGCAGCAGCACACGTGATGGAACAGGAGGAGGCGCAGGAGGAGAAGGCCACGCTTTGTGAGACACAACAACCCAGGCCTTGCATGAGGACAAAAAGCGTGCGGATAGCATGCTTTGTACCGCCATGTAGTCATAAATGTAATAAAGATAAGAGGTTCCATAAACAGGGACCGGCAACGGTAACCCAGCAGCAGCAGCAGCAGCAGCAGCACACGTGATGGAACAGGAGGAGGCGCAGGAGGAGAAGGCCACGCTTTGTGAGACACAACAACCCAGGCCTTGCATGAGGACAAAAAGCGTGCGGATAGCATGCTTTGTACCGCCATGTAGTCATAAATGTAATAAAGATAAGAGGTTCCATAAACAGGGACCGGCAACGGTAACCCAGCAGCAGCAGCAGCAGCAGCACACGTGATGGAACAGGAGGAGGCGCAGGAGGAGAAGGCCACGCTTTGTGAGACACAACAACCCAGGCCTTGCATGAGGACAAAAAGCGTGCGGATATAGCAGCAATGCTTTTTGCCGCCATGCAGTCATAAATGTAATACAGATGAGAGGTTCAATAAACAGGGACCGGAAACGCTAAACCATCCCAGATGTTCATCGGTCATGTTACTTGGTTGGGGTCCAGGAGTGTTGCGTAGTCGTTTCCAATCCAGGATTGATTCATTTTAATTTGAGTCAGACGGTCTGCATTTTCTGTGGAGAGGCGGATACGCCGATCTGTGATGATGCCTCCGGCAGCACTGAAACAGCGTTCCGACATAACGCTGGCTGCCGGGCAAGCCAGCACCTCTATTGCGTACATTGCCAGTTCGTGCCAGGTGTCTAGCTTCATGCCCGGTTTCAGGTCCAGCGGTGCCAGCCACAAATCCGTCTGTTCCTTTATTCCCCTCCAAATTTCCTCCCCTGTGTGCTGCTTATCCCCAAGGCAGATCAGCTTCAGCAACGCTTGCTGACGCATGCCAACAGCTGTGCTGCACTGCTTCCACGATCCTACTGCTGCTGGTGCTGGGTTAGCGTTTCCGGATGAGGTACAGCTTTGAGATGCGTTGGAGGAGAAGGAGTCAGAGAGGTAGGTGCTGCTGTTGTTATCCAGTGGGAGGGACGGCGGTGCAGCTGTTTGCGGCGTGGGCAACACCCGCGCCGTAGCAGGTGAGGAATCGCTGCCAGGCTCCACAAGGTTCACCCAGTGCGCGGTAAGGGAGATGTATCGACCCTGGCCGAACGCACTCGTCCAGGTGTCAGTGGTGAGGTGAACCTTGCAGGCAACGGCATTCTTCAAGCTTCGGGTTATTTAGCTGACCACGTGCTCATGCAACTCAGGCACTGCAGAGCGCGCAATGTGGTAGCGGCTGGGAACCACGTAACGTGGGATGGCCACTGACATCATGCCCTTGAAGCTGTTTGTCTCCACCACTCGATATGGCAGCATTTCGCAGGCCAGAAGCTTGGCTATGCTGGCTGGCTGTTACTGCCACGGCCCGGGGGTCATTTGCTGGCAATTTCCTCTTGTGCTCAAACATCTCAGAGACAGACAACTCAACCGTAGCGCTGCACACCGAAGGGCTGTTGGTTGTTGTGTTTGATGAACACTGGGAGACCTCAAGAGCACTAGTCCGGAAAGTGACAGTGTCAGCATCGTCTGATGTTTGTGAATGTTGTGAACCACGCAATGGCTGGGCTACTGCTGCTGCTGAGGCGGGTCTGGTGGTGAGTCTGGTGAACCCAAGGGAGGCAGTGTTGCTGGTGGTACGGTGGTACCCTGTCCTGCCGCGTTTGCCCACAGAGTGGGATGTTTGGATAGAATGTGGCGGCTCATGCTGGTGGTGGAGAGGTTGTTAATACTTTTCCCCCTGCTCAGGCGGGTCTTGCACACCTTGCAAATCGCCATGGTAACATCCTCAGTGCAGTCTTCAAAGAAAGCCCAGACTTTAACTGGCTGAGGACTCGGACCTCGTGCGTGATGTGCTGGTGCTGCTTAACCCACTGCTGGACGCTTGAGAGGTCATCCAAGTAATTATCTGGTCCTGTTCTTTTGGATCTGTGAGGGTTGTTGTCCTGGACAACATGGGCAGTATTGAGTGGGTTTTCTTGGGTGCTCCCCTGTGGCCTGTACGTGAACCGTCAGGGGAAACACCTCTTCCCTTGCCCCTCCCTCTTTCACCGGATTTCTTCCTCATTTCACTTATCCTTAAAGTACACGCTGACTGGCAGCAGTACAGTGGCAGTACAGAAATGCTATACAGTGGTGGGTGAGCGGTGTACCACTATTGTCAGCAGTGACACAGAGCACAATGCTATACAGTGGCGGGTGAGCGGTGTACTACTGTTCCCAGCAGACACAGAGTGGAAGTAAACACAATGCTATATAGTGTGGCTGAGCCGTGTACACAGAGTGGCATTAAACACAATGCTATATAGTCTGCTATATAGTCACCCCGAACAGGGTGATGTTCTGCAGAACCCGAACAGTGGCAAACACTGTTCGCCCAACACTACTGGGAGGGATCGCAGATTTTAGTACCTAAACACACGATACAACATGTTTTCCGGGGTCGGACTCTGAGGCACATACAGATGGTCCCGATCATCATCCTCATCATACAACTCTTCTCCTGAGTCTGACCCACCCACCACCTCTGCCACCCCAACATCCCCAGACACAGACCCCTCATCGTCCTCAACATTAACTTGGGATGCTGGCCTGAGCCAGACCTCCTCCTCCACATCAGGCCCCATCATCTCCTCAATGGCAGCCCTCATTAATCGCTCTGGCGACGGACTGATGGACACAACGTTCTCCTCCGGGGAGGGCTGCTGCTGACCACTGGCTGCTGGGGTGGATGTTATAGCTTGCGTGGGGCGTTGGCTGTTGCTGTTGTTGGGAGTGCTGCTCACAGCGGAGGTCTCTGGGGAACTCATGTTGAGCTCATATAGTGGTTGACGGTGAGTGGAGTATTACTGATCCCAGCAATATACACACTGACTGGCAGAGTACGCAATGCTATATAGTGTGGCTGAGCGGTGTACACAGAGTGGCAGTAAACACAATGCTATATAGTCTGGCTGAGCGAGCGGTGTACTACTGTTCCCAGCAGAATCAGAGTGGCAGTAAACAATGGTATATAGTCTGGCTGAGCGGTGTACACAGAGTGTCAGTAAACAATGGTATATAGTCTGGCTGAGCGAGCGGTGTACTACTGTTCCCAGCAGAATCAGAGTGGCAGTAAACAATGGTATATAGTCTGGCTGAGCGGTGTACACAGAGTGTCAGTAAACAATGGTATATAGTCTGGCTGAGCGGTGTACACACAATGCTATATAGTCTGCTATATAGTGTCAGTAAACAATGGTATATAGTCTGGCTGAGCGAGCGGTGTACTACTGTTCCCAGCAGAATCAGAGTGGCAGTAAACAATGGTATATAGTCTGGCTGAGCGGTGTACACAGAGTGTCAGTAAACAATGGTATATAGTCTGGCTGAGCGGTGTACACACAATGCTATATAGTCTGCTATATAGTGTCAGTAAACAATGGTATATAGTCTGGCTGAGCGAGCGGTGTACTACTGTTCCCAGCAGAATCAGAGTGGCAGTAAACAATGGTATATAGTCTGGCTGAGCGGTGTACACAGAGTGTCAGTAAACAATGGTATATAGTCTGGCTGAGCGGTGTACACACAATGCTATATAGTCTGCTATATAGTGTCAGTAAACAATGGTATATAGTCTGGCTGAACGAGCGGTGTACTACTGTTCCCAGCAGACACAGAACAGTACACAGAATGCTATATAGTGTGGCTGAACGAGCGGTGTACCACTGTTCCCAGCAGACACAGAACAGTACACAGAATGCTATATAGTGTGGCTGAACAAGCGGTGTACCACTGTTCCCAGCAGACACAGAACAGTACACAGAATGCTATATAGTGTGGCTGAACGAGCGGTGTACTACTGTTCCCAGCAGACACAGAACAGTACACAGAATGCTATATAGTGTGGCTGAACGAGCGGTGTACTACTGTTCCCAGCAGACACAGAACAGTACACAGAATGCTATATAGTGTGGCTGAACGAGCGGTGTACTACTGTTCCCAGCAGACACAGAACAGTACACAGAATGCTATATAGTGTGGCTGAACGAGCGGTGTACTACTGTTCCCAGCAGACACAGAACAGTACACAGAATGCTATATAGTGTGGCTGAACGAGCGGTGTACTACTGTTCCCAGCAGACACAGAACAGTACACAGAATGCTATATAGTGTGGCTGAACGAGCGGTGTACTACTGTTCCCAGCAGACACAGAACAGTACACAGAATGCTATATAGTGTGGCTGAACGAGCGGTGTACTACTGTTCCCAGCAGCGACACACAATGACTGGGGGGGACCCTGGCTAGCGTGGCTGGAGCGCGAACTACCCTGCCTGCCTACCCAAAGCTAAACCCACAGACAAATGGCGGAGATATGACGTGGTTCGGGTATTTATTTACCCGAACCACGTGACAGTTCGGCCAATCAGAGCGCGTTCGGGTCCGAACCACGTGACCCGTTCGGCCAATCACAGCGCTAGCCGAACGTTCGGGGAACGTTCGGCCATGCGCTCTTAGTTCGGCCATATGGCCGAACGGTTTGGCCGAGCACCGTCAGGTGTTCGGCCGAACTCGAACATCACCCGAACAGGGTGATGTTCTGCAGAACCCGAACAGTGGCGAACACTGTTCGCCCAACACTAACCCCTGGTTACAAGCTGGTCGTTTTCAATCGCCACCCTGAGGTCAAGGTACTCCACTTCCTATCCCCAAAGTGCGATGTGAACTCCATATTTACGTGGTTGGAATTAATCCACTCCATAAAACTGTTAAATTCAGCACAGCAACCATCCCTTATTACAAGGACGTCATCCACGTACCTTCTCCACAGTCTCAGATTTTTGCGAAAGGTGTTAGAGGGGGACCAGATGGTCTCATCCTCCCACACCGAGAGGAACAGATTAGAGTAGGTGGGGGCTACCGGGGTACCCATTGCGGTTCCAGACACCTGTCTGAACCACTGACCATTAAACTTGAAAGAGTTATGGGTCAGCACAAAACCCAGGCAGTCACACAGAAAGTCAGAAAACTCATCAGTTTTGCCGCATCTGCCCAATGTTTGGTGGGTTGCCCGTATACCCGCTTCATGTGGGATGCGGCTATATAGGCTAACCACATCTATCGTTGCCAGGTGAAAACCCTTCTGCCAATGGAAACCATCAAGGACATTCAGGATGTCCACAGTATCTTGTACCAAGGATTTGACCGTTCTGAGACATGGTCTCAACCTGTGATCTACGTATCTAGAAAGAGCTTCAGTCAGTGAACCCACCCCGGAGACAATCGGCCTCCCCGGTGGGTTCACCAACGTCTTATGAACCTTGGGTAAATAATACCACAAGGGATACCGGGGTTTCTCTGTAAACAGTTCCTCTCCCAATTTTCTACTCAGGAAGCCCAACTCTACACCCCTTCTCAACAGTGTCCTCATGCGACCTTTGTCTTTTTCGACCGGATTTTCATCCAATCTTTGATATGTTGAGGCATCATCGAGTTGGCGGTACGCCTCCTTTAAGTACATGTCTTTAGGGAGAATAACTAAATTACCCCCTTTGTCAGCAGGTTTACATATCAGGTCGTCCCTGGATTTCAGCCATTTCAGCGCCCTCTCTTCACCCTCTGTTATATTTTTAAAATCTTTGGGGTATATGCAGGCCTTAACTTCCCTTATGATCCCCTTCTGGAAAAAATCCAGAGGGCTTCCTGGGGTAATGGGTGGATTGAAGTTAGGCTTCCGAAAGCGTACCACTTTGTCGCCTTCACTCCCCTCCCAATTTTCCTCTTCCATTTCCTGCCCTCCACTTTCTGTAAAGAGGTCCCTCAAAATCTGCAAGGTGACCTCATCTTTAGTGTCAAGAGGAGCGCCGACGCTGAAGCCCAGGGACCCTATCTCTGTGGTCACATTCACTGCATCGTTTTTGCTCTTAAAGAACTTATGCACATTTATTTTTCTTATGGCCTCTGTCAAATCAATTTCAAAACGGCAGATATCAAAATCACTGGTTAGACAAAAATTTAGTCCCTTGGATAGAACCAAGAGGCAGTCCTCAGAAAGGGAAACATCCGACAAATTTATGTCTTTGAGTTCATCCTGACGATCCTGGTCCGGCTTTAAAGATTCGTGCTGGCAATTAGGCATAGATGTTACTCCTGCCCCCTCCACTGTATGTGTTTCCTCTTTTTGGGGATACCTCCTATGCCTCCCTCTCCCCCTCCTCTTCCTACGCCTAAAGGGTGACCCCCAGTTTTGGGACGGGCTCCTCTACCTCCACCGGCTCCCCCTGAACCATGCGGATGTTCCTCCTCCACCTCCCCTACTTCTGACCCAGAATCTGTAGTCCAACCTTCCCCACTTCCTTTACCCTTCCTGGGTCTGGGATCACTGGGTTTGTCGGGTTTATTGGGGGTCTTGGGTCTAACTGGCTTTGTGGGTTTAGGCCATGGTTTTTTGGGAGGCCCCTTAGCCCAATCAAACACCTTATTGGTCTTATAGTCCTCCTTATCCCGCAGGAACTTTCTCTGTTTTCTATCTCGGATCTCATTCTGAATAGGGATAAGGCGTTTCTCCACTTTAGTGAGTAAGGCAGTCATTTTGGATTCATCGAAACGTGATCGAATTTCAGTTTTGAGATGGGAGAGTTTGTCCACCACTTGTTTATATTCAAGCTCAGTCCTTGTTAATACAATTTCCATCTTTCTTTGTGAGTGGCATATATGTTCCTCATTCCACTCCTTCATAAACAGTGGATCATCACTATATTGGGCGGGTTCTGAATATTTGCGGAAGCCCCTTGTCACGTACTGTAATTCTTTATACCTAGATAAGGTCTGAACAGTCCAGTATAGTTTGACTTCCTGTTCAGAAAGATCAAACAATATCTTTTCCAAGATTTTGTTGCTACATATTTTATACTCAGAAACAACTGAGTGGCCGGCCGGCAGCAATTCACCTATATTGCCCCTAGCCGACAACAAAGCTGAGACCCCCTCAGTGATGATGTCGACACTATCTTCCTCTGACGAGGTGTCAACAACTTGTCCCTTAACCCCAGGTGGTCTCGGGTGCTCTACCGCCATTGGTGCAGATAAGCCTGCCTGGACATTCATGTTGATAGCAAAAAAGAAAAGGTGCGGGGCACTCACTCACCACTCCTGGGCACTGGGGGGTCTCTCTGTGATAGAGGAAAATTCGTGCTGTAGGGAACCGCAGTGAAGGTGTGCAGGCTCACCGTCACGGACACGCTGACAGCCTGTGTCCGGATCCTTCACATGGATCAGTGGCTCTGCACTCTACACTCCAGCCTTCTTCCTCCGTGACTGACGCTACGAAGCTCCTGTTTGGGAGGCGGAGCCGACCTCTCCACGCCACGCTCCGATCGCAGCTTGATTCCTCCACAGGGCTGCCAGTCAATCGGGGAGGGATGGATGCCTTCACCCTCGGACTCCTCCTCACTCAATCCGGATTAACCCGGAAATCTGACGTGCGGGTCCCGGTGCCTCGAGTCCAGAAGTAAGTCACTTGACATATAAACAAAAGAAAGGCGGACTCCGGCACACTCCTTGAAGTTCCTCTTTATTTAGTCACGACGTTCCAAGTATACATATGCCCCCTGTCTACAGCTGTTTCGCGTGTGAGCACGCCTCCTCAGGACACGTGGGGCCTGTCTCATACACCACTCCTTCACCTAAATACAGGTAATAGCACCCACCCACTCACTACCTAGAGGGAGGGGGGGGGGGGGGTTTGATACAAACCACTGTTTTAAGGTCACAAATCTCATTGAATGTTGAATTGCAGGCCTACACTGTTTTACAACATCAGGAAGTGTAATCCTCTCTCTCTCTCCTGCTCCCCTCCTTCCCTCCTCCTCCAGAGGACAAGACCCTCCTCCTCCAGAGGAGGAGGGTATTGTCTTCCAGGGATTTGAAGGATTTTAAAAGCCAGCTTACATACATTGGCCGGGAATTGAACCCAGGTCTAGTGCTTGGTAGGCAGCTCTCCTCACCACTATAGCACCACCAACACTACATGCTGAAGCCAGCCTAGCATCTACCATTATCATATATCCAAGAGAAAAATGAGCTTGCTTAGGGATTTGTAGGATGTCAAAAGCCAACTCACATACATTGGCCAGGAATCGAACCCAGGCTTATCACTTGGTAGGCTGCTATCCTAACCATTATACCACCAACACAACACACTGCAATGCTACATGCTGAAGCCAGCCTAGCATGTACCATTGTGATATATCCAAGAGAAAAAGGAGCTTGCTTACGGATTTGTTGGATGTCAAAAGCCAACTCACATACATTGGCCAGGAATCGAACCCAGGCCTACTGCTTGGTAGGCTGCTATCCTAATCATTATACCACCAACACAACACACTGCAATGCTACATGCTGAAGCCAGCCTAGCATGTACCATTATGATATATCCAAGAGAAAAATGAGCTTGCTTAGGGATTTGTAGGATGTCAAAAGCCAATTTACACTCACAACACAAATCTTCGCGCTAGCACGCTGAATGGAACAGCTTCCCACAACTTGTACAATGCTGACAATGAATGCACGGTTCTGCTCCTGGTTTTTGGGGATGTGCAGTAATCTAAGTAGAAAAGGAGTGCTCCATAGTGCATTACTGTATAAAAGTTTTTATTCGCAAGATAAAAAATGTACTCACAAGATAGAAGAAATAATGCGCTTTTCAGCGGGCAACCCCTGCTCTGACTCCCCTTGGCAGTTCGTCCTTCCGCTTCTGTCTGACAGAACTGCTTGGAGGGCAGCTATGCTCACCACTATTCCACCAACACTACAGGCTAAAGTAAGCCTAGCTGGCCTGGGAAGGATGAGAAGCTAGGTGGCCATGCAACCCTTTCTGCTAACCTAAAGCTTACTTGTGTCTTTTACAACACATTGGCTTAAAGAGGATCTGTAACGTCAAAACATCCCCTGGGGGGTACTTATCTCGGGTGGGGGAAGCCTCCGGATCCTAATGAGGCTTCCCACGCCGTCCTCCATCCCTCGGGGGTCTCGCTGCAGCCCTCCGTAAAAGATGACGTCAATATTTACCTTCCCGGCTCCTGCGCAGGCGCTCTGGTGGCTGTCGGCTCCGAAGTAGGCGGAAATACCCGATCGCCGTCGGGTCTGCTCTACTGCGCAGGCGCAAGTTTCCGGCGCCTGCGCAGTAGAGCGGACCCGACTGAGATCGGGTATTTCCGTGTAGTTCGGAGCCGAAAGCAGCCACAGCGCCCCCGCTGGAGCCAGCAAAGGTAAATATTGAACTGACAGTCGGGTCTGTTGCCGGCTGTTCGGAGGGCTGCAGCGAGACCCCTGTTGGACAGAGGACGGCGTGGGAAGCCTCATTAGGATCCGGAGGCTTCCCCCACCCGAAGTGAGTACCCCCCAGGGGATGTTTTTGATGTTACAGAGTCTCTTTAAGACTTTACCAAATCCAATGCTCCAATATGGGGAAACTTCTCTGTTTGCTCCCTCCTCCCTATAGCCCCTTAAGAGAAAGTGTCATTAGGGTCTTTCTGTAACATAGATTGTAGTGTAACTATTTCAACTAATGTACCCTTCTTACACTTGAAGATTGTATACAAACGTAACCAGACTGCAGAGTGGTGCAGCAGAAGTGTGCTGTGCCCATAACCCAGAGGTTGATGGATCAAAACCAACCTCTGCTAGGCATAATTTCATTTTGCACCTCGCTTTATCGCATGGGCACAACGGTTTTCATAGCCCTGTAAGAGAAAGTGTAATAAGGGCCCATTCACACCTGAGCGGGAATCGCACGATTCCCGCTCGCGGCAAACCGCTAGCGGTTCTGCAAGAACCGCTACACATTGTAGCCAGTGGCCGTGTTCTCACTGCCGCGGTTGCGGTTAGCGATAACCGCAACCGCGTTGCATGCGGTGTGCCTGCGACGAGCGTTCCGCGATTTGCGATCGTGATTAGCGTGCATAGCACGCTAATCGCGATCGCTCCAAAACCGCCGCAGTGTCCAGTGATTTTTCCGCGCTAATCGCGGGAAAATCACTCCCGCAGAACGCCGGCGGTAATCGCCGGCGTTCTGCGATTGTAAGTGTGAATGGGCCCTTAGGGCCCTGCCTTAACATAGATATTACGGTAGCTAAGACTACTCCTGGGCCTTTCTTGTAGTTGAAGAGATGAGTGAACTGTGACATCACACTTAAAGAGACTCTGTAACCGAAATTTCATCCTGTTTTCTACCATCCTACAAGTTCCTAAACCTTTTCTAATGTGTTCTGGTTTACTGCAGCACTTTCTACTATCACAGTCTCTGTAATAAATCAATGTATCTTTTCCCTGACGGACTTGTCGCCCTGTGTCTGGAAGGCTGCCAACTCTTCTGTGCTGATCTGTTATGCACACCCTTCTCCAGGCCCCTCTATGCACACTCCCCTGTCTGTGTGTTATTTACATAAGCCAGCAGCGTCTCTGCTCTCTTATCAGTGAAAGAGAGCTGGATAAAAATCCTACTCTGTTAAGCTGTGAAAGGAGCTGGCTGACACATACTGAGTAATTACAGACACAGGGCAGAGCTGTCTGCAGGAAGAAACAATCAGCCAGTGTACTATTCAGTGCATGAGAAATGCAGGGGAAGAAGGTAAACACCCAAATGATCTTTTGAGATTCAAAAGGAAGGCTGTATACAGCCTGCTTGTGTATGGATGTATTTTCTGTGTGTGGATATACTGTACATCAACCTACTTCCTGTTTTGGTGGCCATTTTGTTTGTTTATAAACAAACTTTTTTAAAACTGTTTTTGACTACTTTTATTGCGGCGATGAGCAGCGAAATAGTGACAGAGGGGAATAGGAGATGTCCCCTAACGCACTGGTATGTTTACTTTTGTGTGATTTTAACAATACAGATTATCTTAAAAAAATAAAAAAAATAAAAAAACAGCAAACAGAGAAGCTTCCCCATATTGGAGCATTGGATTTGGTAAAGTCTTAAGCCAATGTGTTGTAAACGACAAGTAAGCTTTAGGTTAGCAGGAAAGGTTGCATGGCCACCTAGCTTTTCATCCTTCCCAGGCCAGCTAGGCTGGCTTCAGCCTGTAGTGTTGGTGGTATAGTGGTTAGCATAGCTGCCCTCCAAGCAGTTGACTTTGGTTCAATTCCTGGCCAATGTATGTGAGTTGGCTTTTGACATCCTACAAATCCCTAAGCAAGCTCATTTTTCTCTTGGATATATCATAATGGTACATGCTAGGCTGGCTTCAGCATGTAGTGTTAGTGGTGGTGTAGTGGTGAGGAGAGGTTTGATTCCCGGCCAATGCATGTGAGCTGGCTTTTGAAATCCTTTAATTCCCTGGAAGACAAGACCCTCCTCCGGAGGAGGAAGGAGATAGGGAGCTGTTGTGGGGTGCAATATAAGGAATAACAATCAGCCAGGAGCAAGCTAACAAGCCTACAAGAGCCTAACTAAGCTTTCCCTAGCAGAGTCTGTCAGGAGCTGTCCCTTAACTAATTACTGTAGGCAGACGAGTGAGTAAAACGGCTGGAGAACCTTGCCATTTATAGGGGGGGTGGGGCTCCAGGAGTGAGTGCAATCTGATTGGTGATAACGTGCCTGCTGACTGTGATGTAGAGGGTCAAAGCTGACCTTAAAGCGGAATATAACCCTGCATTTCAACTTTGCTCTAAAATATTATTTACAGCATATTATATGTAAAAAGCATTTTTTTTTTACTAGACCAGCATTGGAAGGGTTAAACACAGAGGTTTAAAGTTCCGTGGAGAGATATGCAGAAGTTTGGATAGATACATTCTATTTAGTTGAATGTATTTATTGATAAATGTTACACACTTTTTGGCTGTCCTCCAAGCTCCTTCTCAGTGAGAGAGATGAGTCACATGCCACACTTAGATACATTTATATAAACAAAATGTATCTATTTCAGCTTCGGATGCGTCTGCAGAAATCTCCAGGAACTTTAAAGGCCTGTGTAACCCTTCCAATGCTGGTCTAGTAAAAAAAAAAAAATGCTGGTTGCATATAATATACTGTAAATAATGTTTTAGAGCAAAGTTGAAATGCAGGGTTATATTCTGCTTTAATGGAGCATTATGGGGGCGAACCAAACTTCAGAAATAGTTCGCCTTTGCTGGCGAACGCGAACCACTCAAAGTCTGCCTGGAACCGTTCGTGGGCAAACCGTTTGGTCCATCTCTACTCCCTGGTGGTGCCTAACCCTAAATCTCCCCTGGTGGTGCCTAACCCTAACCACTTCCCTCGTGGTGCCTAACCCTAACCACTCCCCTGGTGGTGCCTAACCCTAACCACTTCCCTCGTGGTGCCTAACCCTAACCACTCCCCTGGTGGTGCCTAACCCTAACCACTTCCCTCGTGGTGCCTAACCCTAAGACCTCCCTTGTGGTGCCTAACCCTAAATCTCCCCTGGTGGTGCCTAACATTCCTGGAATGTGTGACAGGCAGCACTGAGCTCTCTGGGGCTGTTCGATTTGACAGCAGCCTGGAAGAGCTCAGGGGTCTGGCCAGCAGGTCATCGGCTGGGGGGGGGAGGGGCAGGCTGAGAGGATTCTGGGAAGTTATTCCCTCAGAGCTGTCTGGGGTGGAGAGGCAGATAATCGTTCCCCAAAGGGACCGAGAGATAGCCCCTGCCACTATAGAGAAAGTGCGTGTAGCGACGGTTGGAACCCGTCCCCAGCTGCAGCACTGTCTCTATAGTCGCGAACTCACGGTCGTCCCTGACCCTCATTCCCCTGGTTGGTTATGTCAGGTTGCCAGGGGCAACAACACATTGCAGCAACCTGACCTAGCTTTCCAGTCGGGTAGCTTTGAGCTAACTGCCAGGTGGGAAACCCTCATGAGCATGCTAAGGAGTTACCCCCCCCCCCCCCCCCCCCCCAGGCCCGGCCATCAGTGTAGGCTTTGGCAGGACGATTCATTAGAATAATCTGCCTTCACCATCTGGAAGAGGGGGTGTGTCAGGAATATAGCAGCTAGTTATGATGCTGATGATGTATGTTACGGATAATACAGGAACATATTTCTTTCATTTTGCTGACTGTATCATATGTGATGTCGGCTACAGCCATTCTGGCTTTGGGGAAAGCTGTGTTTGCTGTATGACAATAGGAAGTACTTTGAGCTTTTGTAGTCATTTCCTCTGGAAGTTGGATGCTGCTAATTGAATCTCATGTAGTACATTTGCATTTGACAGGGAACCATAGCAGACAATCTCAGAGGTGATTGTCTGTGTATGTTTACAGGTAATTACAGGCAAACTTCTACCTGCAACCAAAATAAAATCTTTTGATGTACAGACTAGACTATAGATGCCTGTGGACATTGGATTTTGAACGAACACAGGATTCCTTTGAAGTCTGGGAAATTGTGTTAGTTGTGGGACTTGTACCCTCAGGCTCCAAATGGGCCTATAAGAACCTGCACAGAACCCTAACCCTTCACAACTTGTAGCTCTCTGGAGATAGCAAAGACGCTAGGGCTGCCCGACTGCTGGTCGAAAGTGGCATTCTACTGCCAATGACGTTCAAACAACGCTGGTAATGTTTATTTTTCCCTGTTTATTTTGGTAAGCAAATAGCCTTGTGTGTATCTTTGTAACTTTTGATTTTGTAACTTTTACTGTTTTTGTAAATCTTTTGTATATATTATTTTCTGCATTGTTCCACTTTTTTCTGGAATAGTAAATTGTTATTTAATAAGTTTGACTTCTGCTGTACAAAACTAACACTCATAGCCTAAGACAGAGGTCCCCAACCTGGGGGCCGCGGGCAGATTTCTGGGGGGCCGCGGCGGATCTGGCCTTTCTCCCTCTCCCCCCAGCGGCCGCCGTTCCTGATATCTTATGAGCGGGCGGCCGCTTCCTTCCTTATATTCCCCATAGCCCCTCTCCTCTTTGAAGCATCTCGTATTACAGCAGCGCTTGCTGTGCGACTGCTGTAAGGAGGTAAGGAGGCAGGGCAGCGTTCCCATGGTATGGGGGTGGGAGGAGAGGCTACACTGGGCTAACTGTACTGGCAACACTGGGGCAGCTATACTGGGCTAACTATACTTGCTATTCTGGGCTAACTATACTTGCTATACTGGGGTAACTATTGGCTATACTGGGCTAACTATACTTGCTATACTGGGCTAGCTGTACTTGCTATACTGGGCTAACTGTACTTGCTATACTGGGATAACTATACTTGCTATACTGTGGTAACTGTACTAGCTATACTGTGGTAACTATACTTGCTATACTGTGGTAACTGTACTAGCTATACTGGGGTAACTATACTTGCTATACTAGGCTAACTGTACTTGCTATACTGGGCTGACTGTACTTGCTATACTGTGGTAACTGTACAAGCTATACTGGAGTAACTACTGGCTATACTGGGCTAACTATACTTGCTATACTGGACTAACTGTACTTGCTATACTGGCCTAACTGTACTTGCTATACTGTAGTAACTGTACTAGCTATACTGGGCTAACTATACTTGCTATACTGGGCTAGCTGTACTTGCTATACTGGGCTAACTGTACTTGCTATACTGGGGTAACTATACTTGCTATACTAGGCTAACTGTACTTGCTATACTGGGCTGACTGTACTTGCTATACTGTGGTAACTGTACAAGCTATACTGGAGTAACTACTGGCTATACTGGGCTAACTATACTTGCTATACTGGCCTAACTGTACTTGCTATACTGGCCTAACTGTACTTGCTATACTGTAGTAACTGTACTAGCTATACTGGGCTAACTATACTTGCTATACTGGGCTAGCTGTACTTGCTATACTGGGCTAACTGTACTTTCTATACTGGGATAACTATACTTGCTATACTGTGGTAACTGTACTAGCTATACTGTGGTAACTATACTTGCTATACTAGGCTAACTGTACTTGCTATACTGTGGTAACTGTACTAGCTATACTGGGGTAACTATACTTGCTATACTGTGGTAACTGTACTAGCTATACTGGGGTAACTATACTTGCTATACTAGGCTAACTGTACTTGCTATACTGGGCTGACTGTACTTGCTATACTGTGGTAACTGTACAAGCTATACTGGAGTAACTACTGGCTATACTGGGCTAACTATACTTGCTATACTGGACTAACTGTACTTGCTATACTGGGCTAACTGTACTTGCTACACTGGGCTAACTATACTTGCTATACTGTGGTAACTGTACTAGCTATACTGGGGTAACTATACTTGCTATACTAGGCTAACTGTACTTGCTATACTGGGCTGACTGTACTTGCTATACTGTGGTAACTGTACTTGCTATACTGGGCTGACTGTACTTGCTATACTGTGGTAACTGTACTAGCTATACTGGAGTAACTACTGGCTATACTGGGCTAACTATACTTGCTATACTGGGCTAACTATACTTTCTATACTGGGGTAACTACTAGCTATACTGGGCTAACTATACTGGCTATACTGGGCTAACTGTACTTGCTATACTGGCCTAACTGTACTTGCTATACTGGCCTAACTGTACTTGCTATACTGTAGTAACTGTACTTGCTATACTGTGGTAACTGTACTTGCTATACTGTGGTAACTGTACTTGCTATACTGGGGTAACTATACTTGCTATACTAGGCTAACTGTACTTGCTATAGTGTGGTAACTGTACTTGCTATACTGGGGTAACTGTACTAGCTATACTGGGGTAACTATACTTGCTATACTGTGGTAACTGTACTAGCTATACTGGGGTAACTATACTTGCTATACTAGGCTAACTGTACTTGCTATACTGGGCTGACTGTACTTGCTATACTGTGGTAACTGTACAAGCTATACTGGAGTAACTACTGGCTATACTGGGCTAACTATACTTGCTATACTGTGCTAACTGTACTTGCTATACTGGGCTAACTGTACTTGCTACACTGGGCTAACTATACTTGCTATACTGTGGTAACTGTACTAGCTATACTGGGGTAACTATACTTGCTATACTAGGCTAACTGTACTTGCTATATTGGGCTGACTGTACTTGCTATACTGTAGTAACTGTACTAGCTATACTGGAGTAACTACTGGCTATACTGGGCTAACTATACTTGCTATACTGGGCTAACTATACTTTCTATACTGGGGTAACTACTAGCTATACTGGGCTAACTATACTGGCTATACTGGGCTAACTGTACTTGCTATACTGGCCTAACTGTACTTGCTATACTGTAGTAACTGTACTTGCTATACTGTGGTAACTATACTTGCTATACTGTGGTAACTGTACCTGCTATACTGTGGTAACTATACTTGCTATACTGTGGTAACTGTACTTGCTATACTGGGGTAACTATACTTGCTATACTAGGCTAACTGTACTTGCTATAGTGTGGTAACTGTACTTGCTATACTGGGGTAACTGTACTTGCTAACTGTGGTAACTGTACTTGCTATACTGTGGAATCTGGGAAAAAAGGGGGGGCTGCTGCCGCCGACACTAGCCACGCCCACTCACCCCCCCCCCCCCCCCCCCCCCTGGGGGGACCCCCGGAGAAAATTTTGGTTCGGGATAGTGGGCCCCGGGCTCAAAAAGGTTGGGGACCCCTGGCCTAAGAGACTTAAGTGTAACTGTGTATAAGTCCATGCCTGATTGTATGATTGAGCAACCCTACCGTATAAGATTGTAATTGCATTGTGTGTATGGGGCACTTCTGCGCTCTACAGCAGAGTAGGAAGTCCCGGAGTTGCAAACAGTATCGTTCGGAACGACTGTTAGTGGTTTTGCTTCACTACAGTGTAAGATTGCAATTGTGCGTGTGTGTGGGGCGTTTGTCATACGTTGGCCTAAAGCGTGCAGCTGACCCAAAGTACAAAAACGCCAGTGCGAGTAACTCGACAGCAGAGTGGAAGTGTCTAGCAACAGCTAGTGGTGGTAGTGAGAAGTGTTCTGAGGGGTCACAGCCTTCCCCTCTCGACATGGCCAAACCCACAGTCGGGAATCGTATACACAGGCATGCCGCGGGCCGGGTTCTGACAGGGGCCCTACATTGGGGCACCTATACCTAGAACTTATGAACTTTAAGTTCTATTGCATTACTGCTTTTCAAGGCAGGCAACACAATGCCCCATTGAAAACCTAGCTTTTGGTTCAGTACAAATAATCCTGCCCCTCAGTAACTTGCTCAATTTGCTTCTGACCTTATAAGTGATTTTTATGACATCTTACAGATTTAAGTTGCATTGTTAGTATAGTTTGGTATGATGGTTACCTTCCTGGCGGTAACTCAGAACGTAGTCCGGGGTATGCCACGCAGAAGGATTTCTCAGGCCCTGCTGGGCCGATTTGCACAATTTTTTTCTTGCTGCACGCAGCTAGCACTTTGCTAGCTGCGTGAGCACACCGATTGCTGCAGCTCCACGCCGATTCGCCGCTATCCGACGCACCGCCCCCCCTAGACCCCCTGCGCAGCCTGGCCTATCAGCGCCAGGCAGCGCTGAGAGGTGGATCGGGACTCCCAATGACGTCACAACATCGATGACGTCGGTGACATCATCCCGCCCCATCGACGGGGGAAGCCCTCCAGGAAATCCCGTTCTTTGAACGGGATTTCCTGATCGCAGATCGCCTGAGGCGATCGAAGCGGGTGGGGGGATGCCGCTGCACAGCCTAGGGCTCGCTACATGATTTAAAAAATGTTTTAAAAAAAACCTGCTGCGCTGCCCCCTGGCGGTTTTTAATAGACCGCCAGGAGGGTTAAATATCAGGGTTGCTCGTAAACGACGCCAGCGCGAATCTACGCGGCGTAGTACGCAACTACGCATCGTAGTTCGTAGGCGAAGTGTAAGAACTACACGTACGCATTTCGGCGTAGTTGTAGTCCCGCTATGCGAAGCTTCGCCCGCTATGCGTAGTTGACGTATGTATTGCGAAGTCAACTACGCGTGCGGTAACTGCGTCTATATGGATCATTGCACATGCGCAGAAATATTATTGCCCTTTTATATGCATACAATTCCGCATTGGAAGGTGGAATGTACACTTATATTAGTTTATATATGCACATAGAAGAATCCAGAAATCCGCACACTTCATATGAACCAAGTTCAAAATTTAATCAGAACATCGTGACACAAGCCATTCCATCAACCAACGATTCGTTTCGGGGCCACGCAGGGTCCCCTTTGTCAAGGCAATAAAACACAGAATGGTGACATGTCACCATTCTGTGTTACATGTCACCATTCTGTGTTACATGTCACCATTCTGTGTTACATGTCACCATTCTGTGTTACATGTCACCATTCTGTGTTACATGTCACCATTCTGTGTTACATGTCACCATTCTGTGTTTTATTGCCTTGACAAAGGGGACCCTGCGTGGCCCCGAAACGAATCGTTGGTTGATGGAATGGCCTGTGTCACGATGCAATATATATGCACATAGGTAGCAGATTATTGCGGAAATGCTTCCGCATAAGGGCATAAGCGGTCGCATCAACTACGCTTCGCACTACGCGAAGCTTGCGTATTTTAACACGTAGTCTACAGAATGCAAACATAGTGAAGTTTCTGATTTCATAGCCGTAGATTGCGAAGCGTATTTGCGTAAAAATACGCGTAGTTCCAGCGTAGCGAAGTTGGCTGACTACGACCATCCCTGTTAAATATACCCTAAATAATACATGTCAGTTGGATCTGGTTCATAGGGCTGGATTTCTGGAAAGGCCATCCAGGTCTGGGTCTAGGGCAGCTGCTGCTTGAGGGGGTAATGGGACACGAAACTGGGGATTTTGTATATAGAACAGGAGCCTGAAAATGGAGGTGGGCAGCATGTTGAGGAGAGGGGAGCTGCTATAAAACGAGGACGAGGGGAGCTGCTATAAAACGAGGACGAGGGGAGCTGCCTATAACAGGTAGACTTAGGGCCCGTTTCCACTTGTGCGGCGGCAATCGCCGTGGAAAAAATTTGCATGCAGATGCGAATTTCGCTTGCGGTTGTATGCAAATTTTCATGCGAATTTGCATACGATTTTGCATGGATGACTATGTATGCGAACGTGTGCACTGTGAATGGGGAATTGATTTTTCATTGCAGTGTGACTTTAACCACTTTACCCCCGCGCGTACCCTTTTTCCATCCTTTAAAAACCAGGGACGGAGAAACACGTACTTTCCGCGTTCCCGACGCTGTCCGCGCTCCCGCTCGTAAACACGCTGCCCGCCGCTAGTAAAACCGCCGCCGCCCGCTCGCCCGGAGATCAATGAACGGGAAAATCCATTCCCGTTCGTTGATCTAAGCCCCACAATGACCCGCTGCTCTCCTATGGGCAGCGCGATCATTGTGAGAAGAAACTCACGTGTCCAGCCTCCTTATTCTTCCTCCAAGCTTCCGGAAGGAGGCTTGGAGGTCGCAATAAAGCAAAAAGTTACTGTGGCCATCTTGTGGCCAAATAGTAAACTACACCCTACACATTTTTCACATACAAATAAATGACTTTTACACACAAAATTAACTCATTACCTCCCACACTCCCCATTTTTTTTTTTTTTGTAATTAAAAAAAAAATCAAAAATTTACAATTAAAAAAAATACATAATTAGTTACCTTAGGGACTGAACTTTTTAAATATTTAAGTCAAGAGGGTATAACACTGTTACTTTATAAACTATGGGCTTGTAATTAGGGATGGACGCAAAACTGAAAAAAATGCACCTTTATTTCCAAATGAAATATTGGCGCCAAACATTGTGATAGGGACATAATTTAAACGGTTTTATAACCGGGACAAAAGGGCACATAAATTTCATGGGTTTTAATTACAGTAGCATGCATTATTTAAAAACTATAATGGCCGAAAACTGAAAAATAATTTTTTTTCCCCCACATTTTTCCTATTTTCCCATTAAAACACATTTAGAAAAAAATAATTCTTGGCATAATGTCCCACCTAAAGAAAGCCTAATTGGTGGCGGAAAAAACAAGATATAGTTCATTTCATTGCGATAAGTAATGATAAAGTTATAGACGAATGAATGGAAGGAGCGCTGAAAGGTGAAAATTGCTCTGGTGGTCAGGGGGTAAAACCCCTCAGTGGTGAAGTGGTTAATGTCCCTCTGTGAAAGAGGCCTTAACCTCCTGAGCGGTATAGATGAGCTCAGCTCGTCCATTACCGCCGGAGGGGATAGCATGGTTCAAGGAGATTTTTTAGCGAATTTTTTTTTTGTACATCATGTAACTAGCACTTGGCTAGCTACATGTGTTGTGCGATTGCTGCCGCTCCCCCCCCCCAATCGACACGATCAGTGGCGTTATACATACACCCAACCCCACCCCCACCCCCCGGAGCCCGCGCTGGCGCAGCCACTTTCGTCACCACCGGGCGTTGCTATGGCGAGGATCGGGACTGCACATGACGTCGATGACATCAGACATCATGTCCGATCGGCGCCATAGCGACGACCAAAGCTGAGTGAAGAGGTTACGGCTCTCGCGGGATCCCAGGGCTGTAAATATAGCCAGCAGCATTTGGTGGCGGGACACAGCACCGGGGCAGTTGGGGAACACATGTGGCTAGCCTAGTGCTAGCTACATGATTTTATTTTAAATTTCAATAGCTCTCCCGCAGCCGAAAGTCTGCATCAAATGAATGCCAGGGAGGTTAAAGGGGAACTGTAGATAGAGATATATAGAGGATGCCATGTTTATTTCCTTTTAAGCAATACCAGTTGCCTGGCTGTCCTGCTGATCCTCTGCCTCTAATACTATCAGCCATAGCCCCTGAACAAGCATGCAGCAGATCAGGTGTTTCTGACACTATTGTCAGATCTGACAAGACTAGCTGTATGCTTGTTTCTAGTGTTATTCAGACACTACTGCAGGGAAATAGACCAGCAGGTCTGCCAGGCAACTGGTATTGCTTAACAGGAAATAAATATGGCATCCTCCATATACCTCTTACTTCAATTCCCCTTTAATGCTATGATCTCCTCTACCAATATGAGCTAAACACCAGAACTTCCCCCAGAATATCACAATTGGTGCTTGGATACGGCCAGAGCAAAGGTGTTCTCATCAGCAGTGAAAGGGTTAAATGTCAGTCTGGAAGAGTAAAGGATATTTTTTTTTTATTGCTACACTTTTTATGAAGTTTTTTTGTGAGTGGATTAACTTCATAATACAGAGACGGGTCGCAAGAAAAGGTGTCCAACTGCTGTCCAAGGGAGATGGTTTGCAGACAGCGATGAGTGGTTTGAGCATATTGGGCTCTATTCTCATAGCGGAGCAGTGCTTTTCAGCGCTGCTAGATTAAGGGCTTGTTTCCACGGATGCGGTGCGGAATCGCCTGGATTCCACTGCTGATTAAATCGCATGCGGATGCAATTCCCCATGCGTTTTTTGCTGCGAATTCGCATGCGAATTCGCATAGGGGAGGGTATATGCGATTTTAACCATGTCACTGCCTGTGGGAATTTACATTGGTACCTATGCGAATTCGCATGCGAATTCGTGGCAAAAACGCATGGGGAAAACGCATGCGATTTCCCTATTAAATACATTGCATGCGATTTGCATGCATTCCACTCTCAGGCGAATTCGTTGGCTCTTTTGTGAGTTTTTTCACCGCTCAAAAAAACGCACATCACCAATGCAACAGTGGAAACAGGCCCATCCCCTTGCATACCATGTGCGAATCCGCATGCGTTGGACGCATGCGGATTCGCGATAGTGGAAACGAGCCCTTAGGCACAGCCAGCGCCGCCATAGACTAAAATGGCAATCAGTCTACAGCGGCGCTCAGTGAGTAACGTCGGCGCTGTCAGAAGACAGAGCCGAAGTTCCTTAAAAAATACAATAATTCAGCTTCCAGCAATCGCTGGAAGCCAAATTATTTCATTCCCCCACTATCCATGGCGGCCTGGAGGGGGAATAGTAATGAAAACGTCCGGGACTTGTGCAGAAGCAGGATCAGCCATATAACAGCTGGATCCTGCGTCCAAGTCTACCAGCGCCGATTTCAAATGTACTCTCTCAAAGACTTCCCGCATGCGGTAAAGTACATGCGGGAAGTTTGCGACCCAAACACCGTCAAGTTCACATTCTCAAAATGTTCCGCATGTTTTTTCCGCATGCGATAAAAGTGCGGGATTCATGCGGAAAAATTTCTGCAAAAGTCGGTATTTTCAGCTAAAAAAATCAATTCTCAAAACTGTTCAGGCGCATCATTTCATCGTTAATTACCGCTTTTTTTTATCACCTACAAGTAGTAGGTGATATATTCCGCATCCCATTGACTTTAACCCTCCTGGCGGTATAAAAAATTCCGCCAGGAGGCAGCGCAGCAGTTTTTTTTTTAAATCATGTAGCGAGCCCCCGCCCGCTTCGATCGCCTTCGGCGATCTCCGATCAGGAAATCCCGTTCAAAGAACGAGATTTCCTGGAGGGCTTCCCCCGTCGCCATGGCGACGGGGCCGGATGACGTCACCGATGTCAGCGACGTCGTGACGTCATTAGGAGTCCCGATCCACCCCTCGGCGCTGCCTGGCACTGATTGGCCAGGCAGCGCACGGGGTCTGGGGGGGGCCCGCGCGCTGCAACGGATAGCGGCGATCGGGCGCGGGGCGGCGGCGATCGGTGTGCTGGTGCAGCTAGCAAAGTGCTAGCTGCGTCCAGCAAAAAAAAAAAAATAAGTAAATCGGCCCAGCAGGGCCGGAGAAAACCTCCTGCGCGGCTTACCCCGAACTACGTTCGGGGTTACCGCCAGGAAGGTTAATGAAGTCTGGAGGCTTAAAGGCTGTGCTTGCTGGACTTTGACATTTTTTTTAAACACTTTTTCATGCGGACCTTTTTACCGCAAGTTTTCCACACGTTTAATGGCTGTTTACGCATCTTTTTTTCCCACATGCGGAAAACATGCAGAAAATATTAGTGAATGTGGAAAAAATGTGTAGTTTACCGCTGGCGGAAATTTTTCGGTAATATTTTTCGGTGTTTTTTCATCTTTGAGAATAGAGCCCATTATCATGCAAGATTATGAGAATCGGCTAACAGCACAAGAAAAAGTTTCTGTGAGGAGAAGCTTGCAGCCAGTATTGCAGCAAGTGCACACAGGTGTGTCAGACCAGGAGGTCATTGCAAAGCAGGTCCATGTGTTTGCAAATTGCTCTGTGAAAGCTGAGCCAGCATGGAGGCAGCAGCAGAGGAGTGCATTCCTGCAGCCTGTACAGTGAGATGCACCTGCTCTAGATGATGAGGAACTCTGGGGTCCAATGCTTGTCTGTGATTGGATGGATGCCGTTACCAGGGGTAACCAAACTGAAAAAAGATTGAGCTCCACAAGACGGGGAGTGCCAAAGGTGCCCATTGGAAGTGTCATTGCCAAGGGTAACCAACCTGCACTGGATGAGAGTTTGATGTCCAAGAGGTTGGAAGTGCCAAAGCAGCGGATAGCGAGTGTCGTTGCCAAGGGTAACAAGCCTGCTCCGGATAAGAGGGTGATGGCCAAAAGTCTGGAAAAGCCAAAGAAGCGGATAGAGAGTGTTGTTTCCAAAGGCCACCAGAGGAAGCTGGATCGCCAAAAGCCGGAGCAGCAGGAGGAGCTGTGTGTGTGTTCTGAGTCTGGTCTGGGCCCCCCAAAGTATCTGAGACATGGAGGTCAAAGTGCTAGCGGGAGTCATCTTGCACAGTGTTGTAAAGTTGTGTGAAAAGTCAAGCCTGGAGAGGAGGGCTTATTCTCCTTGCACCTGAGCTGCACGCTGTCACCCCGAGGAACCGCGACTGGAGCTGGTAAGACTGTTCCATGCAATGTGTGTGCTGGAGGTGTGGAAAGTCATGTAGTGACTGTCACTGGTAGCCTAAGTGGGGTAACAGATTGTGTAAAGCCACCAGTACCTGGAAGGGGTTGCACTGTCATGAGTGACACCGCGGCCCAGTGTTGGATATAACTGTTAGGGTTTGTTCACATCTAAAGTCGAAATCCCTGGCAGCAGCGATTTTCAATTTTTAAGCTTTTTTTCCTACTCCCGACACTCGACTGCGCAGTACAATTCTGTGCAAAACGCTTTTGTGAGAGCTCTTGCAGAGCGATTCTGTTTTTTCACTTCCTGATGAAATTTGTGAATGTTATGCATTTTTTTCCCCCCTATACCTTCCATTGTAGCAAAATTGCCCTGAAAATGGTACATGCAGCGCTTTTGTGAATAGAAAGCAGACGAAACGCGCTGATATGAACTATCCCATAAGGACTCATTGCACAAAGTGTTTTAGGGCGTTTTTTCAAAGTTGCCAGTGCTCAAAAAAAGTGCAAAACGCCCCAGGTGTGAACAAGGCCTTCTAGCTGGTCAGATGGGTTGCAGAGGTTGGTGGGATCCTTCCTGCTAGGTCTCTGCGCTAAACAGTGCGTTGCTCCCATTAATATGTCCAATCAGTGAAAATGAGCGCACCGCCACTGTTATAGTGCAAACCAGGTTGGGAGACATAACTCAGGAACTGGAGAAATGTGAGAATGCTGAAGTCTTACTGGGAAGTGACTGCGCATTGTTCTGGGACTTGTGATACAATCAGCATGTGGAGGGACGCTTACAATCCAGAGCTTGAGAACACGGATAATTTGATATGATTGTGATGAGAATGTGAAGCTGCCTAGCGCTGAGTGTGAACCAGAGTGGCTGAAGTCACCAGTTTTGGAAGAGTTAAAGGGAACCTAAACTGAGAAGGATCTGGATTTTTCCTTTTAAAATAATGCCAGTTGCCTGACTCTCCTGCTGATCCTGTGTCTCCAATACTTTCAGCCACAGCCCCTGAACAAGCATGCAGATCAGGTGACTGAAGTCAGACTGGATTAGCTGCATGCTTGTTTCAGGTCTGTGATTCAGCCACTACTGCAGCCAAAGAGATCAGCAGGACTGCCAAGCAACTGGCATTGTTTAAAAGGAAAAATCCACATTCCTCTCAGTTTAGGTTCCCTTTAAACTCAATGCTAAGTGTGCAAAATGAGTAACACGGCTTCAACATTGCAGGAAACAAACAGAATGGTTACTGATCATTTCAAAACCAACTTGGTAGAAGATGAGAAAATTCAAAATCTGTTCAATGTGTCTGCCGTGTGTAGTGAAAGCCCCCCGGTGGTAGAGAGTGTAACCGCAGGTATAGAGGTGCTGTCTGATTTGGTTTCAGCTGAAAAGGATATTTCTGATTTAGGTCTCGGAGAAGTAATGGACCAACATGACAGGGAAAGTTTAATGGTTGAATATCTGAGGGAATTGGATCCTGGTGTGAAACGTTCCACTGCTGTCTGTCAGGAATCCTGTTTTCCCACTGATATTCCTGTAGCTGCTGTAGCTTCTTCTGAATGAGAGAAAGTCAGACTCCATTCACACTTGAAAGCACAAAACGCTGGCGCTTACCGCCAGCATTTTGCGAGTGATTTTTTTTTTTTCAGCAGAAAAATCACAGAACAATGCGGCGATTGTTCCGCGATCGCATTAAGGGCCCTTTTCCACTTGCAATCACTAGCGTTCACACTGAACGCTAGTGATTGCGATTCAGCAAATGCCCAAAATTTCGTGGCGATTTCCCGACGTTTGCGATCGCAATTTTGCTATGCTATGCACTGCATAGCAAAATCGCGGCAGTGATTGCTCCGCCGCACAATCGCGATCGGGTAAATAATGAATCGCGGTAGTAGAAATTACCTACCACGATTCCTATGTTAAAAGCAAACTGTAGCGATTGAAAAATCACTAGCGGTTTGCGGTTTTGCGATTCAGCCTTCGCAAACGCCGTAGTGGAAAAGGGCCCTTAGCGCTTCTATAGCACTGAAACACGATTGCCGGGAAATCAACTGAAAATGGTGCAGGCAACGCGTTTGCGTTTCACGATTTTGGGTGATTTGCGGCGATTAGTGTTCATTTTGCTGAAATCGTGGGCAAAACGCTCTAGTGTGAATGGGGCCTAACAGACAGCCAGGAACAGGGATTTCCACAAGTTTAACCCTATTCCTTCTGACAACAGTGTGTGCAACCTAATTGGGGTCAAGTGTGAAAACTCCTCAGCAGTTTGTTTGGAATGTACTGACTTCATAACTAACCGTAAAGTGCCAGTTAGTCAGGAGAGATGTTGATCTGGTGTTAACTCTCTTTTCCGATATTATTTGCAAACACAATTCTGACAGTGTGGAAAAATTGCGGTGTGATAAATTTGCAGATGTAAATGTCGACCATAGTGCAAAAAATATGTGAAGTAGTACATGAATTCAGTCCCTTACAGGTCACACAGGTGATGGGAAAAGTTACTATTAACGCCCGTGTAAAATCAGAAGGAAATGGTGGGTGTCCTGACTCCTGACAATAGTTTTGGAGTGTTCATCAGGTTGCAAAAGAGGCAGAAAATGTGCATACTGTTACTTTAAATACAATAACATTTCTATAGCGCTTTTCTCCCATAGGACTCAAAGCGCTTTCTGGAGCAGCCTTAGAGAGCAGCAGCACCAGTCTGGGCGCGCTCAGTAATTCAATGGCAGGTCAGCTAGTATGCAAGTTGAAATGTTAGCCCTGGGAGTAATTCTGTTTACTGTGATCAAGTACAGTGGCATAGCAATAGGGGGTGCAGAGGTTGAGACCCCATCGGGGCCCCATAGGGCCCGCCCTCAACCACAGTATTAGCTCTCTATTGGTCCTGTGCTAGTAATAATGACTTCTATAGATGATTTGAATAGTGGTAATCATTAACAGACTGCTTCCCATTCCCTTCTTGCACCTCTGACACTGTAGTTGCCATTGGCAGGGATTGCTATGTATAGAGTGCTTGGGGGTAATCAGTAACAAGCTGCTCCCCACCCCCTTCTTGCTCCTCTGACACTGTAGTTGCCATTGGCAGGGATTGCTATGTATAGAGTGCTTGGGGGTAATCAGTAACAAGCTGCTCTCCATCCCCTTCTTGTACCTCTGACACTGTAGTTGCCATTGGCAGGGATTGCTATGTATAGAGTGCTTGGGGATAATCAGTAACAAGCTGTTCCCCATCCCCTTCTTGCTCCTCTGACACTGTAGTTGCCATTGGCAGGGATTGCTATGTATAGAGTGCTTGGGGGTAATCAGTAACAAGCTGTTCCCCATTCCCTTCTTGCACCTCTGACACTGTAGTTGCCATTGGCAGGGATTGCTATGTATAGAGTGCTTGGGGGTAATCAGTAACAAGCTGCTCCCCATCCCCTTCTTGTACCTCTGACACTGTAGTTGCCATTGGCAGGGATTGCTATGTATAGAGTGCTTGGGGGTAATCAGTAACAAGCTGCTCCCCATCCCCTTCTTGTACCTCTGACACTGTAGTTGCCATTGGCAGGGATTGCTATGTATAGAGTGCTTGGAGGTAATCAGTAACAAGCTGTTCCCCATCCCCTTCTTGCACCTCTGACACTGTAGCTGCCATTGGCAGGGATTGCTATGTATAGAGTGCTTGGTGGTAATCATTAACAGACTGCTTCCCATTCCCTTCTTGCACCTCTGACACTGTAGTTGCCATTGGCAGGGATTGCTATGTATAGAGTGCTTGGGGGTAATCAGTAACAAGCTGCTCCCCACCCCCTTCTTGCACCTCTGACACTGTAGTTGCCATTGGTAGGGATTGCTATGTATAGAGTGCTTGGGGGTAATCAGTAACAAGCTGCTCCCCGCCCCCTTCTTGTACCTCTGACACTGTAGTTGCCATTGGCAGGGATTGCTATGTATAGAGTGCTTGGGGGTAATCAGTAACAAGCTGCTCCCCATCCCCTTCTTGCACCTCTGACACTGTAGTTGCCATTGGCAGGGATTGCTATGTATAGAGTGCTTGGGGGTAATCAGTAACGAGCTGCTCCCCATCCCCTTCTTGCACCTCTGACACTGTAGTTGCCATTGGCAGGGATTGCTATGTATAGAGTGCTTGGGGGTAATCAGTAACAAGCTGTTCCCCATCCCCTTCTTGTACCTCTGACACTGTAGTTGCCATTGGCAGGGATTGCTATGTATAGAGTGCTTGGGGGTAATCAGTAACAAGCTGCTCCCCATCCCCTTCTTGCACCTCTGACACTGTAGTTGCCATTGGCAGGGATTGCTATGTATAGAGTGCTTGGTGGTAATCAGTAACAAGCTCCTCCCCATCCCCTTCTTGCACCTCTGACACTGTAGTTGCCATTGGCAGGGATTGCTATGTATAGTGCTTGGGGGTAATCAGTAACAAGCTGCTCCCCATCCCCTTCTTGCTCCTCTGACACTGTAGTTGCCATTGGCAGGGATTGCTATGTATAGAGTGCTTGGGGGTAATCAGTAACAAGCTGTTCCCCATCCCCTTCTTGTACCTCTGACACTGTAGTTGCCATTGGCAGGGATTGCTATGTATAGAGTGCTGGGGGGTAATCAGTAACAAGCTGTTCCCCATCCCCTTCTTGCTCCTCTGACACTGTAGTGGCCATTGGCAGGGATTGCTATGTATAGAGTGCTTGGGGGTAATCAGTAACACACTGTTCCTCATCCCCTTCTTGCACCTCTGACACTGTAGTTGCCATTGGCAGGGATTGCTATGTATAGAGTGCTTGGGGGTAATCAGTAACAAGATGCTCCCCATCCCCTTCTTGCACCACTGACACTGTAGTTACCATTGGCAGGGATTGCTATGTATAGAGTGCTTGGGGGTAATCAGTAACAAGCTGCTCCCCATCCCCTTCTTGCACCTCTGACACTGTAGCTGCCATTGGCAGGGATTGCTATGTATAGAGTGCTTGGGGGTAATCAGTAACAAGCTGCTCCCCATCCCCTTCTTGCACCTCTGACACTGTAGTTGCCATTGGCAGGGATTGCTATGTATAGAGTGCTTGGGGGTAATCAGTAACAAGCTGTCCCCCATCCCTTCCTTGCGCGTACATTTGAATACGGCGCTGGTAGACTTGGGCGCAGGATCCAGCTGTTAAATGGCTGGTCCTGCTTCTGCACAAGTCCGGGGCGTTTTAATTACTATTCCCCCTCCAGGCCGACATGGATAGTGGGGGAATGAAATAATTCGGCTTCCAGCGATTGCTGGAGGCCGAATTATTGTGTTTTTTAAACAACTTCGGCTCCGTCAGAAGACGGAGCCGACCTTCCTCACTGAGCGCCGCTATAGACTGATTCCCATTACAGTCTATGGCGGCGCTGGCTGCGCCCAAAGCTAGCAGCGCTGAAAAGCACTGCTCCGTTCCTTGCACCTCTGACACTGTAGTTGCCATTGGCAGGGATTGTTATGTATAGCCTGCTTGGGGGCCCTATGTAAAACTTGCACCGGGGCCCATAGCTCCTTAGCTGCGCCACTGGGCAAGTATATTATGTATACCGATCCCAAACATTCTAAAACTGCCCCATTTAGTGTGATCAATTCAGCAGGTGGAAACTGAAAATGGGTTTGAAGGTTTTGCCCATGTTGGTCAATGTGATGCACCAGAAAATGTATTCAGCGATATGGTTAATTCATGTTTTGGGGCTGGGATGGAAATCAGTTCATGTACAGATGCATTTGAAATGTCTCGTGCAGATTACAGGGCAGCATATGAAATGCTGATAGGAGAAAACTTGTTTGAGGGAAAAGATAACAAAGGAAGAATGTGAAATGTTTGTGTTGCAACCAGTATGTACAAATCCGGTTCTGAGATAGTCAGTGAGTCAGTCAGTGAGTCAGTCAGTGAGTCAGTCAGTGAGTCAGTCAGTGAGTCAGTCAGTGAGTGAGTCAGTGAGTCAGTCAGTGAGTGAGTCAGTGAGTGAGTCAGTGAGTGAGTCAGTGAGTGAGTCAGTGAGTGAGTCAGTGAGTGAGTCAGTGAGTGAGTCAGTGAGTGAGTCAGTGAGTGAGTCAGTGAGTGAGTCAGTGAGTGAGTCAGTGAGTGAGTCAGTGAGTGAGTCAGTGAGTGAGTCAGTGAGTGAGTCAGTGAGTGAGTCAGTGAGTGAGTCAGTGAGTGAGTCAGTGAGTGAGTCAGTGAGTGAGTCAGTGAGTGAGTCAGTGAGTGAGTCAGTGAGTGAGTCAGTGAGTGAGTCAGTGAGTGAGTCAGTGAGTGAGTCAGTGAGTGAGTCAGTGAGTGAGTCAGTGAGTGAGTCAGTGAGTGAGTCAGTGAGTGAGTCAGTGAGTGAGTCAGTGAGTGAGTCAGTGAGTGAGTCAGTGAGTGAGTCAGTGAGTGAGTCAGTGAGTGAGTCAGTGAGTGAGTCAGTGAGTGAGTCAGTGAGTGAGTCAGTGAGTCAGTGAGTGAGTCAGTGAGTGAGTGAGTCAGTGAGTGAGTCAGTCAGTGAGTGAGTCAGTCAGTGAGTGAGTCAGTCAGTCAGTGAGTCAGTGAGTCAGTCAGTGAGTGAATGAGTCAGTCAGTGAGTGTCACGGACGGTTGCGGGGCCGCAGGCGCATCCTGTAACCACCCGTGAAGAAAAGCGATCGCACTCGACTCTCTGCATCGATTGCGCTTCAAATCGATACAATCCGGGTTGAGTGTGTAGGGGCAGCTGCAGTCTTTTCTCAGCAGAGAGAGAGCCCCAGCCTAAATGCTGGTTGGCCCTTTTGATATGCTAATGAGCCTGGGCCCAGAGAGTCCCTGGCTTCAAGCTGTGCTGATGGCCCATCCATCAGGTATAAGGTGACAAACACCATGACAGAACCAATTTAGAGTGAGGAAACTCAGACACTCCGACTCCTTTTCCCAGCAGGGAGCCGACATGGGGCTTGCTGCTGCCAACTTCAAAGAACCTTTGCCTGGGAATGACCTGGTATAAATCCCAGGGGTCTCTCATATTCCATAAACTGCTATATGTATCATATTTTCTGTGTTGCCAGGCTGGCAGACCCTCCAAACTAACAGAGCAGGTAGGGCCCTGCCTGGCGTTGGTTCTGAGCACATTTCAGAACCTTCTGAGGTAAAGACTGCCCGTTAGGCAGTTCAACAGTGCCCTAATGGTACCACAGGGGTCCCACCCCTCATGTTTGGTATCAGACTGCTGGGTACATCGAGGCAGACCTGAAAATATTAGTAAATCTGCCCTGACCTGTACGGTTCTGTGAGATAGAGCCCATATATGGTTAAGGCATGATTTCTGGTCTCCAGGACAAGGGCAGGACTCATCTCATGTTCTAAGGGGGTGTGTGGGCCCGCCCTCACTTCCTCCTACTGAATCAGGGGCATAAGAATGGGAGAGGAGCCAAAACTCAGAGTCCTCCACTCTGAAACATCTTGAACTCTTCAGATGCCAGCTTGAGGATATGCTGGCATCCACCTGGTCTGAACTCTGAACTCTGGACTTTGAAACCAAGGACTTTATGATTCTTCCCACAATAAGGACATCTTCCCAGGAACTAAGTATTTTTCTCCCTTCTTTTATTTTTCATACTGGCTATTACTGTTTAATAATTGTCTGTATATATTAATTATTTATATTGCGTAAATAAACGACTTTCTCCAAGTCATTCACTTTCCGCTACCCTGCTTATCAGCACACACACAGAAATGATCCCGGGTCTCTGAAGATACGCTACTGTTTGTTGTTGTTGGCTAGACAGAATATCGTGTGTTAACCGTTTTATTCGCAGGACTAGTCAGTTAGTGAGTTCCTCTGTCTCAGGAAACAGAGGTGGTGGCAGATCCCATGAACTAGTGTGTGAGTTGTAATCACCCGTGTCTCACAGGCTCCCTTCTGAGTTGTCTGCGGCTAATTCTTAACGGTTCCTGCGCATTGACTGCGACCAGAGTTCGCACGATCTGTGCGCTGGCACCGTTTAGAAGGCTAAGTGCGGTCAGCCACAAGGGCTCCTGTGACAGTGAGTCAGTGAGTCAGTCAGTCAGTCAGTCAGTGAGTCAGTCAGTCAGTGAGTCAGTCAGTCAGTGAGTCAGTGAGTCAGTCAGTCAGTGAGTCAGTGAGTCAGTCAGTCAGTGAGTCAGTCAGTGATAACTGGGAATGTGCCCAATGTGGGTGACGCTGCCCCTTGTAATGTGTTGTGAAACCAGCCAGATAGATTGTCGGGGGCTGGTACAGATAGAAAGGGGGTGTGTCCAGCAAGTGCTGATGGACAAGAGAGTAGCACCCCAAGAGTCAGGAGAGGACTGATGCCAAGGGAGAAAAAGGTTGAAATGACTCCAGTGGTGCCAGTTTGCATGCAAGCGATCAGGGGCGTAACAATAGGGGCCGCAGCCCCTGCACTTGCAGGAGGCCATTTTGGGGGGCTGGGGGGTTACAGCATGAGGAAGCAGTAAAGAGCATGGGCACACATCAGCAGGGAGGGGCTCAGCGCTCCTCTCCGGCATCAATCAGCGGCAGCAGGCGGCAGGCACCGCCTTCCCTCCCCCTCTCAAACACAGAATCAGTACGTGTCTGTTTCTCATGCTATTGAACACTCTATGGGAAGTCTCATTAGATTGAGCATGGAATAATGTCCTATGGAATTGGAATGTAAACCTTTTTACACATTTATATTGTTCTGGCAGCATGTTTTGCATGCGGCTTTACAGAGTACACCAAAAGGGACTCTCTTCACTCCGGTTGAAGTGTTCATAATAAAACCAGCCGGTCGTTGGCCCAGCAGCAAGGTCATTATGTGACAAATATTTGATGTTCTTATTAACCAGTTCAACTTATTTCTACTATTGGCAGAGAGTTCTCCTTTTGCAAACTATTATTCATAGTAACCTTTTATAAGGCAGCATATTTGTGGTCTAACTCCTCTGATGAACCTTCTAAAACTTGTGGAGTTGGTGGGACCGAAAACCATTTATAGGAAAAAGACTTATTGGCACCTTTCTGTCTGGTGGAAGTGGTTTAGCGTTTTCGGACATTTGAAAGTTAATATGTTGCACTTTTTTGTTTAACCTATATGTTGCATCACTTGGTATCATTTTTTTTTTTTTTTTTTTTTTTTTTTTTTTTTTATTAGGACCTGAACTCAGAACTTCATCTCAGCTCTAAACGTTAAGCAACAGCATAATGCCCTTTTAAATTACAGCTGATACAAAGCCTGCAATAAATCTGCAGTTAGGCGGTTTTTGAAGCGATCCGCAAACCGCTGCGGCTTGTGAAAACACTTGGCTAATGTATCTCTATGGGACGGTGCCCACCAGCGGTTTGAGGTTTTAAGCAAACCGTAAACGTGGGTCCTGCTGCACTTTTGTGGTTTGCAGAAGCATTTCTGTAAAGTGTAGTAAAGTGGAAAACCGCTCTGGAAAACGCTACTTCAGAGCGGTTTTCAGGCGCATCTGTTACAGAAGCTGTTCAGTAACAGCTTTACTATAACAACATATGACATCTGCTACACAAACACGCTCCAAAAACCTCTAGGCATGATTAGAAAACCGCTCTAAACATGCCTAGAATCGCTCTGAAATCTGCTCCAAAAACCTCTAGCGGTTTGAGGATCTGCTAGCGGTTTTGGTGTGCTCTGGGCCTGCTTTCATGGAAGTAGACCTATTGTTAACATCCTGTGTTTACAAATGAACTCTCTGCTATGGCAGTCAGCTGACAGTTACGGGATCAAATTACAACTTGTGATTAGACACAGATGAAGGGAATTAGACAGGCTAAACTCTCTAAATACATACAGCGCTTGATTCAGAAAAGGGTGCTAAGTGTTAAGCCACTTTGCATGTGCTAAGTAGTTAGCACATGCAAACTACTTAGCACCCTAGTTAGCACGCCCAAAGCCTTTAGGTGTGCTAACTGGATTAGCACCGTTTACTGAATCCAGCCCACAGTGTGCATTTCTCTGTTTTCCTTCTGTCCTGTGTAAGAGTTCAGGTCCACTTTAACCCTTCGTGGACCGCCGCTTGTAAATATTACGCCACACTTGTGGCTGCCCTAGGCTGATGCGGTGTAGGATTTACACTACCTGCGGTGCTGCTCCCGACGCGATCGTTCACACCCGAGAGGGGAGATTAAGCTGTCATATGACAGCTGACATCTCCCCTCAGTGATCAGCAGCCATCGCGTTGGGCTCCTGATCCTGTGATTCCTACGTTCACTGGTGGATCATAGTGATCACTGTTAGAGCAGCAGTGGTGGGGGGGAGAGAAGAGGATCCACTCGCCTTCCCCGACGATCGTCGCTCCCCTCCGCTCACTCTGATGTAAGTGTCGGGTCCCGAGTTGATAGCGTCTGTCAGGAACCGGCCCCACGGCAAGCCTGCAGCGATGGTTCCAGACTGGGGGTTGGATTAGATCGCGAGGGGAAGCGGCCTTATTCCAGCTAACACAAGGCTGTCACCCCACAATAACACTTCTCACTGCCACCACTAGCTGCTGCTAGACACTTCAACAATTCCCACCCTGCTGTCAAGTGGCCTGCACTCAGTCCAGCGTTTTCGTATTTGGGTCAGCTTTGTGCTTTAGGCCAGGGGTCTCCAACCACTGGGCCGTGGCCCACTGCCAGTCCGTTGGCAGTTTCCAGCTGGGCCGCGGCGGGTCTGTCCTCTCGCCCCTAAACTCCCCTTCTCTCCCCCCCGTGGCCGCTGCTCCTGTTACCTTATGAGTATGAGCGAGCGGCCACTTCCGGATTCACCCAGGCGCCTTTCTCCTTTATGCAGCATCTCCGATAACTGCAGCGTGTCTTGCGGCTGCTGTAAGGAGGGAAGGAACCGGGGCAGCGGTTGCCATGGTAGCGGCATAGCTACAGGAAGCCGCTGCCCCGCCTCCTTCCCTCCTCCGCAAGACGCGCTGCTGTTATCGGAGATGATGCATGAAGGAGAGCGCCGTGCTGGACTGGTGCGCTCCGTGGCGATTTTGAAGCCCATATGGTCGCCAGGCTAAGGTAGCTCAATGACAGAACAACATACAGATAAGTGACAGCAAAGATGCATCCGAACTGCAAGCCTACAGAGGCAATGCAAAGCCCCCCCCCCCCCCCCCCCCCGGAACTAAAAACATGCCTTGAATGCAAACAGATGCAAATCATGTGCTAATACTAATCTAAAAATGTTGAAAGTGAATTTGAAGCAGTGAATGCAGCTGGCCACTAGTATACTTACATTGAATGACAGAACAACAGTGACTGTCCAGCTGATCAAATGTAATCTGTCCACAATGAAGCAACAACCTTATTATCTTTGGTGTGCCCCCCGTCCCCCGAGACACTCATATCACCATCGGTCATTGTTTCATTGCAATACGCAAGCCCCTTCACCGCGGCAAGGTAATGATCATGAAGGGGAATTGGCACATGTACAGTACATGCCTTTTGTTTTGTTAGGCAGGCATGTACACGCACCAGAAAAAGTAGTATATCAATTCAGGAATCCACCTGGAGTCCTGGACCCTGGTGGTGGTGGCGGAGAAGGCAGTCAAGCGGCCTGCGGGAAGAGGTGCTGTGTGTGTGGCAGTAGCCCTTCGGCATCCATGCCTCATTCATTTTGATAAAGGTGAGGTACTGAACACTTTTGTGACTTAGGCGACTTCTCTTCTCAGTGACAATGCCTCCAGCTGCACTGAAGGTCCTTTCTGACAGGACGCTTGAGGCAGGGCAAGAGAAGTTGTATGGCAAATTGGGACAGCTCTGGCCACAGGTCAAGCCTGCGCACCCAGTAGTCCAAGGGTTCATCGCTGCTCAGTGTCTACATCTACCAGGCATGGTCGGAATAGCCCATTTCCGTTTCCGGCACAATTCCGCATTCCGTCATATAGAAATTTCGTTACCGTTCCATTCCGACGGTATACCGGGGCAGTTCCGCGGAATTCCGACTTATACGGAATTCCGTCGGAAACATTTTAAAATCTCTCCTCCTCCTCCTCATCCATCCCAGTAGGGAATTGCAGATTTTCAAAACAGCTTATATACCATAGCTGGGATTTGAACCCAGAACCTAGTGTGTAGTAGGTATCTGTCTTAACCTCTAGACCATGACCCACACTACATGCTAAAGCTGGCGGTAGCATAAACCATACTTCCATTATGATCAATTCGATAGAAAAAGTAGCATGATTAAGGATTTGTACTTTTTGAAAAGCATGCTTATATACCATAGCTGGGATTTGAACCCAGGACCTAGTGTGTAGTAGGTATCTGTCTTACCCTCTAGACCATGAACCACACTGCATGGTAGTAGGTATCTGTCTTACCCACTAGTAAGGCTGAGGCTGGAGAGGCTGCAGCCTCAGGGCGCAGTGTAGGAGGGGGTGCACAATTCATTCAGCTGTCATTCCCAATTGTGTTTGAAGCAGAAAGAAATAAGAAAAGGTGATACATGGCAGCGACTGCAAGCCAGATAAGTAGAGATTAAGGTGTTGGGGGGGGGGGGCACCTCTTAGTGTAATAGCAATCAGTGTGTGACAGCTGGGGTGGGAGGGATGGGGGGGCACACTTTGCTGTCTCAGCCTTGGGTGCTGAAGGACCTTGTCCCACCTCTGACCACACTACATGCTAAAGCCTGGCCCTGAGTGTGGTTGATGGTCTAGAGGGTAAGACAGATACCTACTACACACTAGGTCCTGGGTTCAAATCCCAGCTATGGTATATAAGCATGCTTTTCAAAAAGTACAAATCCTTAATCATGCTACTTTTTCTATCGAATTGATCATAATGGAAGTATGGTTTATGCTACCGCCAGCTTTAGCATGTAGTGTGGGTCATGGTCTAGAGGTTAAGACAGATACCTACTACACACAAGGTCCTGGGTTCAAATCCCAGCTATGGTATATAAGCATGCTTTTCAAAAAGTACAAATCCTTAATCATGCTACTTTTTCTATCGAATTGATCATAATGGAAGTATGGTTTATGCTACCGCCAGCTTTAGCATGTAGTGTGGGTCATGGTCTAAAGGTTAAGACAGATACCTACTACACACTAGGTTCTGGGTTCAAATCCCAGCTATGGTATATAAGCATGCTTTTCAAAAAGTACAAATCCTTAATCATGCTACTTTTTCTATCGAATTGATCATAATGGAAGTATGGTTTATGCTACCGCCAGCTTTAGCTTTTCAAAAAGTACAAATCCTTAATCATGCTACTTTTTCTATCGAATTGATCATAATGGAAGTATGGTTTATGCTACCGCCAGCTTTAGCATGTAGTGTGGGTCATGGTCTAGAGGTTAAGACAGATACCTACTACACACTAGGTTCTGGGTTCAAATCCCAGCTATGGTATATAAGCTGTTTTGAAAATCTGCAATTCCCTACTGCGATGGATGGATGGATGGATGGATGGAGGAGGGAGAGATTTTTTGTGCTATTCCAGAAAATTCCGTCGGAATTATAAAATTTCCGCGGAATTCCGTTTGAGAGGTATAGGAATTCCGATTTGACTAACGGAATCGGAATTAACCTAATTCCGGCCGGAATCACGGAATTTATAATTCCGCGGAATTTTCCGAGCATCCCTAACATCTACACTTAAAAAAAACCTGAACTAAAATTAATAGTCAAAATAAGCATACACAAGTCATACTTAGCTTCCATGTAGTCTACTCGTCCTCGGTGTCTTTCTCCTCTCCTGTGTGCTGTTTGTTCACTGTGATCAAGGGAATTTTCCATCCTCATTTTGAAAATGGCCATTACCCATAACAGCTTTGTGGTCAGCACACAGTTAAACTGTAACATCGCCCACTTGAGCCATAGGGAAACATGGACATTACCTGGTACATCAGTTTTCCTCTCAGTTATAACTGACAGCAACTCATATTTTACTGACAGCAACTGATATATTCCAGATCTGACAAAATGTTGTCAGAACTGGAAGGGATCATTGTCAGAAGAAAATGGTGAGCTTCTGAGAGGAACTGATGGCAAGGTAACTATGTAATGTTCATTTGAAGTTACCTTATGTGTTTATTTTAAATATTTTTACTTACAGGTTCTCTTTAAGGCCAGGTAGTTGGCTACCTGCCGGTCCAGGCGTTGGTGGAGGGTGGATCCGGAAGGGCTAAGGCGAGGCGTTTGACTAAAGAATGTCCGACATCACCATGAGATTGCTGGAGCGTCCTGTCCTTGCCTGCGTGGACATGGGAGAAGGATTTGCTGCCAGTGGTACCTTTATGCAGGGATGCTCATCCGGATCCTGGGTACCCGGATAAACCCGGGTATCCGACCATTTTTACGCTATCCAGGTCGGATCCGGATCCAGATACCTGGGCCACTATCCGGATAGCACTATCTGGATTCTATCCAGATATCTGGCCGCATAATCCGGATACCCGCGGGTATCCATCCAGATATCCTGATAGTGTAACTAAGTGAGATGATGTCATTTAGCCACTATGAACAAGAAAAGTACCAATATGGGTAATATCTAGAAAAAAAATGGCTCCACACATATATGGTGCAAATATTTATCGATACAACTTTATTAGACAATCCAATTAAAAAACAAATAAAAATTATTAAAATCTCCCGATTAAAACCAATTTGGTTTTAATCGGGAGATTTTAATAATTTTTATTTGTTTTTTAATTGGATTGTCTAATAAAGTTGTATCGATAAATATTTGCACCATATATGTGTGGAGCCATTTTTTTGCTAGATATTACCCATATTGGTACTTTTCTTGTTTATAGTGTTAATTATTTATCAACTGGGTAACTTACCTTGTTATGTAATGTATTGGGCCACAGAGCCCTCATCGCTCCCCCGCTTTTGAATTAGATGTCATTTAGCCAATCAGAGGGCTCCCAGCAGAAGCCCTAGCAACCAATCACAGAGGGGAACCCTGGCCAGCCCCACCTGACCTCATTGAGCCAATCAGAGGCCTCCCAGTCTAAGCCCTGGCACCCAATCACAGAAGGTAACCCTGGCCAGCCCCCCTGTATAGTAATAAAGAGGGAGACACCGAGAGCCCGATATGGTGCAGTATGTACTGGAAATTGAGTAAAATGGTGCAAATGTAAGAGAAATACTCACAAATCTGGGTTACCCACCAGGTAACCACTGTATAGGCAGGTGGGGAGATTAAACCTGTCCCCACTCAGGAATAAGAAGTCGCTCTCCGTAGATAGGAAAAAAGGGGCCAATCCTCCTCCACCAGGGGTGGACACAGTATTATACACAAGTTACAGAGGCGCCAGAAGTATAAAATCAGGTAAAATGTTTAAAAAACAGGGAGGTCGTAGGTGGACTTACCTCCCCGATGCATACACAAGAAAAAGTCGGATTTTGGACAGAAAAAAATATTTATTTACATACTCCAATAAGTTGCAACGCGTTTCGTGGGTTCGCCCCACTTCATCAGGCTATAAAGAAGGAGTAAAGACACTTATGCACAGCTTCCGTCAGCTTAGCGCCTCTGTCTAAGCTAAGCTAAGCTGACGGAAGCTGTGCATAAGTGTTTTTTAAACATTTTACCTGATTTTATACTTCTGGCGCCCTGTATAGTACGGAGGGCTGGCATGATGAGACAGATCGTCCTTGCTTGTGTGGCTGGCTGGTCACTGACAGACTTGCCCCAGTGCTGTTGGCTTAGCAAGTGCTGCCTGTATACAGTGATAAACCTAAAGCTTTGAGTGCTAAACATCTTCACTACACTATTGTTCTATTGTGTTTTTAGCTAGCTAGTGTAATTGTTTGATTTCATTCACTCAGTTAGGTCCTGTCTGTGTCTGTGTGTGCTGTGCAGGCCAGCAGGACAGTATAGGGATTCGGGAATAGGATTACTGTGTTATTGTATTGTAGTTAGTACTGCAGTTAGTTGTTATGGTGGCGGCCTGGCGCGTTCTCGCACTCGATTTCCAGCTCGATTCCCATCTACTCGATTATTTCCGACATGTCCGATTTGCGTTTCTATGGATCGTTAGGTCGATTCGCATGTAAAGTATGCCAAATCGACCTAACGATCCATCGAAACGCAAATCGGACATGTCGGAAATAATCGAGTCTACAGGAATCGAGCGGGAAATCGAGTACAGGAATGCACCGTGTGTACCCGCCAGGCCGCCACCATAACACAGTGTGCACTGTCTGTCCTCTACTCTGCGGTCTGTCACTCCGTGCTGATTTGATGTAAAGTCCATTCCCCATTTTGTTTAAAGTAAAAGTACCCCACATCATCTGGTGACATCATCACGTATAAGTTGTACTATGTCTGCTGGCACCGGCAGCTGGGGGAGGGGCAGCAAGGGCAAGAGGACAGGAAGCAACATTACAGCCACCCTCAGAAGGTCTGCCGTGTCAGTATCGATCCCAGCGGGCAGCCTACCCTCAGTCAGCGAGCTTTTCGCTCCAGGCGCCGCGATTGAACTCAGGGCTGTTAGCCGCAAGGAGTTTGAGGAGGATGTTCTGGGTTTTGAGGAGGGGGGTATGATGTTGATGTTGGGATAAAGGACCGTGACTACCATCCACAGGATGGGGAAGTCAGCTCTGACTCTGAGGAGGAGGATGCGTCGGTGGGTTTGGCACGGAGGATCAGCATTGCAGACAGTGGCCGTGGAATGCAGGACCCACCACATCCTTCTGCCGCTACCACCAGCCGCACCACTCAACCCCCAACCGCCACAGGGTGAAAAGCCACAGCATCCCATTCAGGCCGCAGGGCAATCATCACCTCCCCAATCTGGCCGCCACGGTGCCACAGGCCACTGCTGCTGATACCGCCACCTATATTCAACCCAAAACACAATTGCGGTGTCATTTTTTTGGAGGTGTCTGGGCTGAAAACTGTCATGTCCCAGTTGTGCGATTGGACTTTGGACACAATGTGGGCTGCACGACCGCTGTCTGGAACCCAGTCCTGATGTTAATTGACAGCTTTTTTTTTTTTTTTTTTTTATGTTTACATTTTTTATTAGGGTTTCCCTTTAAAAAAACATGATGCTACATGCATTATTTACCCTAAAAACCCCTTTAAAAGCTATTTAAAGGGCACTTCCGGTTTTTCTATCCGGGTACCCGAATAGGTAGGGTATCCGCGGGTAAGGCGGCCGGATATCCGGAATTGGATCCAGATATCTGGGTTAGTGTTGGGCGAACATCCCGTTAGATGCATCATTCATCACACCCAAATCCCAGAGCAATGTGTGCAGGAATTTGAATCGCAGGAGGTGTACCGAGATCATCTGGACAAGTGACCAAGTGACAAAGTGACAAAATGACAAAGTGACCACAGTGACTGACAAAGTGACCAGTGACAAAGTGACCACAGTGACTGACAAAGTGACCAGTGACAAAGTGACAAAGTGACCAGTGACAAAGTGACCAGTGACCAGTGACAAAGTGACAAAGTGACCAGTGACAAAGTGACAAGTGAGAGGTTGTTCTGGGGAGCTCTACTCCACTGCACACAGTCACATATGAGGAGAGGTCTCGTCGGGACTGCTGATCCTCCTCAGCTTGCTCGAAGCCGTGAGGGTTCCTGAAGATCCTCTGCTTGGAGTTCGCCGGGGTTCAGCTTGGTGTCGGGGTCGGCGGCGTCCTCCTCACTCCAACGTGGCAGATCTTCTGTTGAAGGAAAAAAAAAACATTTTTTAAAGTCCAGTACCGCTTCTGAAGGACTCACCAAGAGATGCAGGAGCGCTTCAATCTAGCGCACCATCGCTCGCTGGGTGATGTCCCTCCCTACGCGCTGGAATTCTATGCTGCACATGCTAGCACGCTTTTGCGTAGTGCCGAGGCGCATTCCAGCAGCTAGCTACCAAGCTTCTGTGGATCTGATTGGGCCACCATGTTGGATCTCTGCCAAGTCCTCCAAAATTTTGAGCAATCCACGTTGCTTGTGACTGAGCAGTGACAACTCTACAGTCAGCATTACAATACCACTGCTGTGTTTACTGAAGAAATCAATGTTGAAGATGGAAACCGCTGGCATGATGCAAGTGGGGGAATCTGAAGATGAAAATGATCAGGAAACGCTGGTCCCAGCTATGACAAAGAACAGGACGAGGAACAGCTGGAGTTGGAGCAGGAATTGGATGCCCCCACTGCTGAGGGACAGAGCGGTGCACGTTGGACTTCCACAATTTAGCGGGAATGGACAGCAGAAGAGGAAGAAAGTGATGCTGGTGACGAATATGGTGCATCACAACAATCACAACGCTCACAAGAACATGAAGACAGAGGAGTCTGGCAGGACTCTCTGGCACACATGGCTCAATTCATGCTAGACTGCATTGAACGCGGCCCGCGCATTATTCACTATTCATTATTATTCATTATTCTGGACAACACCAATTACTGGGTTTATACCCAGTTTATACAAACACAATGTTAAAAAACTGATTGAAGAAAGTGTCAGACAGGTCAAAAATGGAACAATTCCAGCAGGCCCTTGAGGATGGAGACTTTAGAGAGGAGATTGACATCCTCCTCCTTCTCTAGCCAGTTGTACGCCGACAGACTGACTTCAGCAAACCCAGGAGGACCAGGAGGGCAGCAAAGAACACAAGCTGCTGCTAGTGCCGAAAAGGGAATGGTATTGGCAGTGTCCTTGGAGTGGGAACATTTTCTGATACCCATGCAGCAGCCCACAGAACAGCAATCGGGCAGTTCCACGTCCTCCAACACCGATCGCCTGGAGAAGATGGTCAAGGACTACATGTCAGATGGCGTAGCTGTGTTGAACAATCCATCTGCAGACAGACGGTGAGTGTAACAGCACAGAAGGACCATGGCAACTCACTCATAGTACCACAGTTTGATAGTGCTGCCCAAAAAATTATATGGATCCGTGGACCCGGGCAGTACTGGGAACGCAGATTTTAGTACCTAAACACACGATACAACATGTTTTCCGGGGTCGGACTCTGAGGCACATACAGATGGTCCCGATCATCATCCTCATCATACAACTCTTCTCCTGAGTCTGACCCACCCACCACCTCTGCCACCCCAACATCCCCAGACACAGACCCCTCATCGTCCTCAACATTAACTTGGGATGCTGGCCTGAGCCCGACCTCCTCCTCCACATCAGGCCCCATCCTCTCCTCAATGGCAGCCCTCAATAATCGCTCTGGCGCCGGACCGATGGACACAACGTTCTCCTCCGGGGAGGGCTGCTGCTGACCACTGGCTGCTGGGGTGGATGTTATAGCTTGTGTGGGGCGTTGGCTGTTGCTGTTGTTGGGAGTGCTTCTCACAGCGGAGGTCTCTGAGGAACTCATGGTGAGCTGATATAGTAGTTGACGGTGAGTGGAGTATTACTGATCCCAGCAATATACACACTGACTGGCAGAGTACGCAATGCTATATAGTGGTTGACGGTGAGTGAAGTACTACAGATCCCAGCAATATACATAGTGACTGGCAGTACAATGGTATGGGTGGGTGAGCAGAGTACTACAGATCCCAGCAATGCTATATAGTAATGGGGTGACTAAGAGCGGCAGTGTACTACTGATCCCAGCAATATTATACACACTGATTGGCAGAGTATGCAATGCTATATAGTAATGGGGTGACTGAGTGCCGGTGTACTAACGATCCCAGCAATATTATATACACTCAGTGGCAGAGTACACAATGCTATATAGTAATGGGGTGACTGTCTGAGCGCCGGTGTACTAACGATCCCAGCAATATTATATACACTGAGTGGCAGAGTACACAATGCTAAATAGTAATGGGGTGACTGAGCGTTGGTGTACTACAGATCCCAGCAATATATATACACTGATTGGCAGCGTACACAATGCTTTATATAGTAATGGAGTGACTGAGCGTTGGTGCACTACAGATTGCAGCAATATATACACTGATTGGCAGAGTACAGAATGCTAAATAGTAATGGGGTGACTGAGCGCCGGTGTACTACAGATCGCAGCAATATAACACTGATTGGCAGAGTACACAATGCTAAATAGTAATGGGGTGACTGAGCGCCGGTGTACTACTGAACGCAGCAGCACACACACTGACTGGGGGGGACCCTGGCTAGCCTGGCTGGAGAGCGAGAGAGACTCTATCTAACCTGCCTGCCTACCCAAAGCTAATATCACAGACAAATGACGGGGAAATGACGCGGATCGGGTATGTATTTACCCGACCCATGTGACCCGTTCGGCCAATCAGAGCGCGTTCGGGCCAAACCACGTGACCCGTTCGGCCAATTACAGCGCTAGCTAAATGTTCAGGGGACCGTTCGGCCATGCGCTCGCAGTTCGGCAATATGGCCGAGCTTTTGCCCGAACACCAAAATGTCCGTGCAAATCCGAACAGTGGCGAACACTGTTCGCCCAACACTAATCTAGGTACCCGGATCCAGATCTGGGCGGGTAATGAAAAGCACTACCCGAGCAACCCTGCCTTTATTCCGTTGTGCTGTGACATCACCCTTAAACGCATTGTAAAGCATAGTTGCCAGCTTGTTCTGCATGTGCTGCATCCTTTCTGCCTTTTGGTGATTTGGAAACATGTCCGCCACTTTGTGCCTGTACCGAGGGTCTAGTAGCGTGGCCACCTAGTACAGGTCATTCCCCTTGAGTTTTTTTCAAATGAACCGCCTCTGAATCGATTGATTTGATTCAATACAAAAGAACCGTCTCATTGATGAGCCGGTTACTATACCTTAGAATGCGTCCTGTGCGGACGTATAGCGCCGGCTCCCGCGATCTCTCCCCACCTGCTGCCTGCACCTGTCACCCTCACCTAGGGTGGCACCCGGTGCACCAGGTGCCAGGCTAGGTGAGGGTGACAGGTGAGAAGGCAGGGAGGATATCGGGAGCCCTTGCTACGCGTCCGCACGCAGGACGCATTGTAAGGTATAGTATTGCTAATTGCCGTGGGAGATCTTCAATCAACGTAATTGAAGATCGCAAGATAGAGGATACTTTGTATGTTGGATCATTACCAACAGGGCCGGATTTACCATAAGGCACTGTAGGCACGTGCCTACAGGCGTCTTGTGCGGGAGAGGCGGCTCCCCTCCTCCTACCTCCAGACTTTCTCCCTTCCCTGCAATCATGTAGCAAGCCGCCGCTCCGCTAACCCCACCCGCGCCCCCCTCGGGTTTGCGTAGATCAGAGATGCCGGAGCGGTAGGAGAAGACCAGGAAGAAGCTGTTCTGGAGGGAGATTCGTCAGCAGCTTCCTGTTGCTCCAGCCACTTATTCCATCTCAGCGTGCAGAGGTCCGCCTAGACCCCAGCCCAGGACAAAGCTTCCACATGCCGACAGGCGGACCCCTGCAGTGATGGCAACTCGTCCTTCTTGCGTTTGGAGGGAAGCATCCACAGCCCCAGCCAGAAGACCCACAGGAAACCGGCAGACAGCTTCGTACACACTGGCCATGCACGTGCTGGAGTGTCTGCTTTCCGAGGCACAGACGGACCTGTTTACTGAATTCCCGGAGCAGTGCAAGGAGGGGGGCAGCCCCCAGCCCAGCTGTAATCCTTAACGGGGAGGCCTCCAAGCAGCTGCTGGCTGAACTACTGCTCTGCATCTGGATGATGTCGTTGTAGTACAACACTCAGCACAGGCACAACTTCAAGGTGATCCATGTCCTACTTCAATGCTCTGTCCTTCACTCCCATCATTCTTCAATGTTCTGTCTTCCTCATCCTCCAGCTTTACTGTTCTGTCTTCCTCATCCTCCAGCTTTACTGTTCTGTCTTCCTCATCCTCCTGCTTTACTGTCCTGTCCGCCTCATCCTCCTGCTTTACTGTCCTGTCCTCCTCATCCTCCTGCTTTACTGTCCTGTCCTCCTCATCCTGCTTTACTGTCCTGTCCTCCTCATCCTCCTGCTTTACTGTCCTGTCCTCCTCATTCTCCTGCTTTACTGTCCTATCCTCCTCATCCTCCTGCTTTACTGTCCTGTCCTTCTCATCCTCCTGCTTTACTGTCCTGTCCTCCTCATCCTCCTGCTTTACTGTCCTGTCCTCCTCATCTTCCTACATTACTGTCCTGTCTTCCTCATCTTCCTACATTACTGTTCTGTCTTCCTCATCTTCCTACATTACTGTTCTGTCTTCCTCATCTTCCTACATTACTGTTCTGTCTTCCTCATCTTCCTGCTTTACTGTCCTGTCCTCATCTTCCTGCTTTACTGTCCTGTCCTCCTCATCCTCCTGTTTTACTGTCCTGTCCTCCTCATCCTCCTGCTTTATTGTTATGTGCTTCTTATCCTCCTGCTTTACTGTTCTGTCCACCTCATCCTCCTGCTTCATTGCTCTGTCCTCTTCATCCACAAGCTTCACTGCTCTGTGCTCCTCATCCCCGACTTCACTGCTCTTTACTCCTCCTACTTCACTGCTCTGGCCTTTATCCCTGCCTGACATTACTGACCTCTGGAGCTTACACCATAAGGGCCCATTTCCATTAGTGCCAAATCTGGAACAAATCTGCAGCGTTTCCCCGCAGGTGAGAGGGGCGGGGAAATGCTACCTGCCTATCTTCTCAATGCCATTGTCGTCCAGATTGTACAACTATGCAAATCTGGATGGCATGCTGCAGCATCCACCTGAAAACCTATTTTCATGGCATGGCTTAGCAATTTGGGTTGCGTATTTGCAGAACGGGGGGCGGCCAGAATCAAAAATAGCCGTGGCTCCTAGTGGAAACTGGCCCTTATTCTTAAAAATATGCTGTACTCAATTTCCTAACTGTCCTTAGGATCTTACACTCCAATCACTGTTTCATGTATTTGTTAGTGACATGACACAGTGATTAGAGTGTAAAATTCTAAGGATTGTTAACGTCATGACGCAGGGATTAGCGTTCAGAATATTTTTACATGGGGTGTGGCCTGTGTTGAGGGGCGGGGCTTAGGGCACTAGAACGTCTGTGCCTACAGGCTCCTGAGTGGTAAATCCGGCCCTGATTACCAAGGATATTATTGCCGTGGGAACTTTTTTTTTTTTTTTTTTTTAAAGGTACAGGTAAGTATTTCTGGTTAATTAAGATTATTAAAACATCGTTATCTATTTGGCAGGCGACATCACGCTAATCACGGGGGTAGGCGCCTGCGCGTGGATGTTTATCAGCCTTCCTTTATGTCTCTGACGCTGGGTGTTGGCGCACACAGAAATACAATAAATCGAGGTCAGGTTGTAGCTTAGGTCAGACACAAGAAATCAGAAATGTGTGGTACAGAAGGATTAAGGCAGAGCTAGGTCATAAACGGGCTAGGGTCGGTGCACGGAAATTAGATGGCTACAGTACAAGGGGTTGAGACAAGTGCTAAGTCAATAGTCAAGCCAAAGTCATTTACACAGTTCTAGACTAACTAGAGTACAATATATATCACGGAGTGCACAATATATGAATGTAGCTCTCAACTATCTCACTAGGATACCACTAGAACCAGCGGACTGATTAGTATCAAGCCTGAGGAGCAAATGACATCTCTTGCCTTAAGTAGCCCAGATACAGGGCAGAAGCCCACCCCCAGAACTGCCGGCTCCTCCTTCAAAAAAGGTGTCAGCTGATGACATCACAGCTGACACCTATTTGACATGCCTTCTCAGCCTGTAAAGGCTGCTCTGCCCAGTGCGCGCCTGTCTGGCCGCATTGCCCACGCGTGTGCCGAAGTGCCGCCGCAGGGGTGCTGGGAATGCCGCTGGAGGACAATCGAGCGGAAGACCCAGTACGCGAGCGAGTTCTGCCGGAGACGCCGCGGAACTTGCTACCAGAAGGTAAGTTTGTTACATTACCCCCCACTCCCTCCTTGAGGAGTGGTCTCCAAACACTCTCTACCAGGTCTATCAGGGTATTCAAGATGATATTTTTTCAGCAACTGATCAGCATGAACCTGACGTATGGGGACCCAGCATCTCTCCTCAGGAGTGGACCATATCCTTTCCAATCCACTAAGTATTGTAAGAAATTGCGGATTTTTCAAGAATCAAGAATTCTCTTGACTTCATACTTGGGCTCCCCATCAACCTAAACAGGGGGAGGAGGATCTGAAGAGGTAAGTATGTTAACAGCTGAGATAAGAAAAGATGGGGGGAAAGGCTGCGCATCCCTAAACACATGTTGCAACTGAATGGTTAATCGCACAGGCATACACCGCCTCTGTCAGACTGAAAAATGCATGCCCTGCATCCAAGACAAGTGCTAACATTTATTAAACTAGGAGGAACTTTAGCTTCCAATATGGTTTGCATGCGAAGTATATTATACTTGACACTTGCGCCACAGTGAGGCAGACCTCCGGGCAAGTGACCTAACCCAAATTTAAAACCTTGGGAGCAGCTAAGCAAAAAAAAAATGTGTAACTTACACTTTGTAACTGGGAGAAAACGCGGAAAAGCCGCCGCCAATACTCAAGGTGAGGCGGCTGATTCCGCATTTAACATGGCGGCTGACGCGCAGTCGGAGTGCGGAGAAACCGCCACATGCTCTGACAGCAGAGCGGCGGATTCCGCGTCCGATGCGGCTAGTTGCACGCATGACGCTGCGGTTCTCAGTAATGTGGGATGCGGAATGAACGCCGCAAGCACAGACAGCGGTGCGGCGGATTCCGCATCCAACTCAGCAGAAACATTACAACGCTTGACTGGTGTGGCTGGGACTGATAGTCCACATTGGTTTAGGAGGACGCGCGCGCAGAGAGGCAGGGCCTTTATGGCAGTCAGAAGGGGGTCAGCTGACCAGGCCAGTCAGCTGACAATTTCAGCAAACATCATTGGTCCAGCACTTAGGGGAGGCGCTGGAGAGCGCTAGTGTATATATATACTGGGTGCTGGTCATTCATCTGGTGTCTGGCGTTGCGATCACTACGTGGTAGCACTCAGACCTTGTCAGTTTCTGTGTTCTTTAGACCAGTTTCCAAGGTGTTGATGGCCAAGGATCTCACACCTTAGTCTAGGAAATCTGTTGTTATTTGTGTATTCTTAGTACAGTTTCCAAGGTGTTGATGGCCAAGGAACTCACACCTTAGTCTAGGAATTCAGTATCATCTGTAGATTATCATATTTTAGACTAGCTCCTGGAGTGTGAGTAACTTGGAACTCACACTCAAGCTTAGGCATTGTTGATTATTTGTTATGACCTTCTGCTTTCCTGACCATTCTTCTGATCTCTGATTTTGTACTTTGTCATTTCTGATACTCTGTTGCTGACCTCGGCTAGTCCCTGGAATCTGCTTCTGCCTTTTGTCTCTGTACCGTATCTGTCTGTCTGTTGCCGACCTGGCCTGTCCGACCTTGAGAACTATCTTCCCAGTTAGGAGATAGTTTGCTCATCTGTCAGTGACACTGCACCATTGGTGTCACTCACCTTCTGTCCTTCCCCCTCTCAGCCTTGCTCCGCCCCTTGGGGAGCTCCAGACCTGTGGAAGGAATCTGTTTCATTGTTGTTTCTCTTACTGTCTAGCACTTATCTCGGGTGCGTTCCTCAAAGTATTACTGTTGCACCAACACTCTCATATCTCAGGTGTCCAGAGGTTAGTAAATATATCTGATTATCGGTGATACTGCAGATCATCAATAATCGGGTAAATTTTTCTGCATTCTCGGTGATACTGCAGTTCACCGGTAATCAGACCCTCTCTGTGTTACACCGATCGTTACAGTAACTACGTAACTATCCGGTTAGCTGCTCCCAGCCCCTCCTCCTGAGTTTCCTGTTTGCATGATAAGTAGCAGATTTGCATATGATTTGCGTCTGAATTGAATGCGAAGTGTGCAAAAAATCTATTTAGGTGCTGCACACTGAGCTGGTGGTCATTTCAGATGCAGACTTAGTGGTGTGCGCTGGCGGTCTCCTCGATGTTAACAGCTGGTTTTAAGAGTGAGACATGAAATTAATTGACTCCTTTGATGGTCACCCGATATACAACATCATTCATTTTTTCTTGAATGGGGTAAGGACCAATAAACCTCGGCCCTAACTTGGCAGAAGGTTGGCTTAAAGGAATGTTATAGGTGGATACCCAAACAAAATCTCTGGGAGCAAATTTGAATTCAGGTAAACGCCGAGCATTAGCCTAGAATTTTTGACAAAAGGTGTTCTGTAAATTCTGCTGAACTTGAGGCGAGATGTACTGGATGTGGGAACTCCATTCCTTCAGGGTTAGAAAAGGAGAAGGTGAGGATTCTGACCAGTAACGATCTGAAAAGGTGATAGCTTGGTTGATGAACTTGGGAGATTATTTAAAGTGAATTCAGCAAAAGGCAAGAAGTCAAGCCATGACTCCTGACAGTCTGAGACAAAGCAACGGAGATTTTGTTCAAAGGATTGATTAGTTCTTTATTTGTCCATTGGTTTCTGGGTGGAAACCAGAAGAGAAGAACAAAGTGATCCCCAAAAGAGTAATTCTGCTCCAAGAAGTTTCAGCATGTAGTGTTGGTGGTATAATGGTTAGGATAGCAGCCTACAGAGCGGTAGGCCTGGGTTCTATTCCCGGCCAATGTGAGTTGGCTTTTGACATTCTACAAATCCTTAAGCAAGCTCATTTTTCTCTTGGATATATCATAATGGTACATGCTAGGCTGGCTTCAGCATGTAGTGTTGGAGGTGGTATAGTGGTGAAGTGAGCTACCTACCACACACTCAGACCTGGGTTCAATTCCCAGCCAAGGTATGTAAGCTGGCTTTTGAAATACTACAATTCCCTGGAAGACGAGACCCTCCTCCCTCCAGGAGGAGGAAGGAAGGAAGGAAGGAGGGATACAGTTAGAAATTAGTTGGGGAAATAAATTTTGGATTCCGTAAAATTCTGCGGAATTTAAAACTTTTCTGCAGAATTCAGTTTTAGAGCTATAGCAATTCTGTTCCGTCATATCGGATCCGGAATCGCGGGAATCCAGCGACCATCCCTAGTCGTTAACTAAGTCCTGGAAGAAATCGGCATTGCAAAGGCCAAAGGACATCACCAGGTGCTCATAATGACCGTCTTGAGTATTAAAAGCTGTTTTCCATTCATCCCCCTGGCGTATTCTAATCAAATTGTATGCACCTCGAAAATACATACAAACCATGGCAGACCCAGAACCAAAGGACTAGAGGGCATCCTGAGTATATAAAACTGAATGCTCTCAAAATGCATAGCCCCAACCTGCAGGGAGACTTCAGGAGTAATGGAGATAGGCTGTTTAGTCTGTAAAGGAGTATCATCAATGGCAGTGACATAAAGTTTGTTCTGCAAAGACACAGCAGGAATACCCAAATCGGAGGCAAGGACTGAATCTTTGAAATTACCAGCTGCCCTGGAATCGATAAAAGCCTGAGAATAAGGCCTTTCATTCCAATGAATAGTTGCTGGTATTTTTTTTTTTTTATTTTATTTTGAGGGGAAGAGGCTGCTCACCCAAGTGAAGTTCCCTGACTTCACTTTGCCGCTGGAGTTTTCCGGAGCCTTCTTTGCAGAATATGACTGTGCATAATGACCTTTCACACCACAATACATACAAAGTCCTTTCTGTCTTCTCCTGAGTTTCTCAGCTGGGGAGAGTTTTGTAAAACCCCATCTGCATGGGCTCTTCACCAGAAGTGGAAGAAGTGCTACCAGGTTTGTTATGAATATGCTTTACCCTTACAACGGTGCCTAATCAGTCTATCCACCCATATTGCCAATGAGATGGCATCCTCTAAATTTTTAGGTTCAGGATGACTGACTAGTGCATCATTTACGGAGTCGGGTAACCCAAATAAAAATTGATCCAAGAGGGCTGCCCCACCCCATTTAACAGAAACAGACCACTTCCTGAACTCTGCAGCATACTCCTCAGCAGTATGTCGACCCTGATGGAGATCTCTTAGCTTGCGAGCAGCAGTGGCAGATATCAGGATCAGCATAAATAGTAGCCAATGCTTCAAAAAAACTTTCTACAGAGGTGAGGGCTTCATGATCAGGGTCCAGACCATAGGCCCAAGTTTGTGAATCACTCTGTAATAAAGTTTTAATTTAAGTGATCTTCTGTGACTCAGTTCCAGAAGATCTAGACCTGACTTCAAAATAAGAAATACAACGGTTCCAAAAATTACTGAAATCTGAATGCGAACCTGAGAACTTTTATGGTAAAGGCATTTTTGCCTCGAGGATTGGCATGTTAGGAACACTGGGAGGAATCTGATGACTACTGGCACTACCAGAGACATTCATCTGAGCAAGAGTGTTGGTCAATTGAGTCAACTGGTTCTGCTGAGATGCCACCTGCTCAGTGAGTTGATTAACAGCTCCTGCGAGTGTCAGAATCTGATTTTGTAGGTCCTCCATTTATGGGCCTTGATAATGTGATGCTGGGTGTTGGTACACACAGAAATACAATAAATTGAGGTCAGATCGTAGCTTAGGTCATAGACAAGAAGTCAGAAATGTGCGGTACAGAAGGATTAATGCAGAGCTAGGTCAAAAACAGGCTAGGTAATCAAATGGCTACAGTACAAGGGGTTGAGACAAGTGCTAAGTCAATAGACAAGCCAAAGTCATACACATAGGATCAGATATTTGAGGTACAGGTAGGGATGAGACTGAGACCAGGTCGTTAGGCTAGCCGAGGTCTATAACGGGTATCAGACGACTGAGGTACAAAGGGATGAGACTTTAATCAGAATGGTGGACTTGCCGGATCATACACAGAATACAATACAATGATAATTACTATATATATATTACACAGTTCTAGACTAACTAGAGTACATATATATCACGGAGTGCACAATATATGAATGTAGCTCTCAACTATCTCACTAGGATACCACTAGAACCAGCGGACTGATTAGTATCAAGCCTGAGGAGCAAATGACATCTCTTGCCTTAAGTAGCCCAGATACAGGGCAGAAGCCCACCCCCAGAACTGCCGGCTCCTCCTTCAAAAGAGGTGTCAGCTGAGGACATCACAGCTGACAGCTATTTGACATGCCTTCTCAGCCTGTAAAGGCTGCTCTGCCCAGTGCGCGCCTGTCTGGCCGCATTGCGCACACGCGTGTGCTGAAGTACCGCCGCAGGGGTGCTGGGAATGCCGCTGGAGGACAATCGAGCGGAAGACCCAGTACATGAGCGAGTTCCGTGGGACTCGCTAGCGGAAGGTAAGTTTGTTACAATGCCATTTTACTAAAGGGAAAATGCCGGTATACCTATATAATTCTCATAAAATTCTACATGACGATAATATGAAAAATAGAACAAAAGGAAAAATTAAGAATAAAATAATAAAACATTAGGGTAGAAAAAAGGGGGGGGATATATAAATAAATAACATAAATAATGAATAATAGAGGACAATTAAAAATAAGTAAAATAATTCTAATACAGTGAATGATGGATGGGAAAATTATTACATTCTTAAATCCCCCCCCCCCAAAAAAAATAAATGGGGGATGAGGGATAAAAGCAAATAAGTAAGGCGACCAAGAATATGCCAATTGATAATAGTATTTAACCTTCCCGGCGGTAAGCCCGAGCTGAGCCTGGGCTATGCCGCGCAGGAGGCTTTCTCAGGCCCTGCTTGGCCGATTTGCATTTTTTAGTACACACAGCTAGCACTTTGCTAGCTGCGTGTACTGTCGATTTGCCGCTACCCGCCGCGCCGTTTCCCACCCCCCCCTCCCCCAGACCCCATGCGCTGCCTGGCCAATCAGTGCCAGGCAGTGCTGATGAATGGATTGGGACTCCCTTTGACGTCATTCCGCCCATCGCAATGGGGGAAGCCCTAATGGAAATCCCGTTCAGAACGGGATTTCCGGATGGGCTTGATCGCCGGAGCGATCGAAGAGGGTGGGGGGATGTCATGTAGCTAGCGCTAGGGTAGCTACATGATTTAAAAAAAAAAAAAATAAAGAAATAGTGCTGCGCTGCCCCTGGCGGTTTTAATTGACCGCCAGGAGGGTTAAATAGTTACGCAGGAGGTGGGCGGGGTTAATTACCAGCTACCTGATTATTGTTTTGATTATCCCTTGTGGTAAGGGGCTCACACAATGGGGGAATCCCACCTATATATACCTTTTGTGGTAATAGGGCTCACACAAAGGAGAGCCCCACCTGTGTATACAATTACCCCATAGCCATATATAAGCACTTGTGTAGTTATGAAAATGTTCATCATTATGAAAATGTTGTCAAGAAAATGATCATAATTATGAAAATGATCACACTTTGGCCCATATGCAATTCACGTTTCCTCCAGAGTTTTCTCCTAGGAGATAATTTTTCATCTTTAATTAAACTTTTTAGCACTTTGCAATGGAAAAAGTACCAAAACATGGGTGAAAAGGTACTGTAAAAAATATTTGTTTGCTTGCTGGTGATGTAAAAGGTATTTTATTTAAAGGTTGCAAAAATATCACTTAGGAGAAAACTCAGGAGAAAAAGTGAATTGCATATGGGCCCTTGTGTATAGTCCTAATTACATAAAAGTTCACATAATTTTGTCATGATTACAGTTCATCCATTACGATCATAATCGTATTTACAAAAGTTCCATGAAATGTCAAGGAATTACAATTAGCACATTACAATCATCTCAAGTCCCTACAAGAGTCTACAGACATTTTTTGTTCTGGAAGAGCCAGTAAGCCTCTTTCTAATGTTTTTGGAATCAAACAGAGGAGCTTTTTGAGGATTTATCAAAAGGGGAAAAAAAAGTAAAACTGGATCTGAACTTGTGCAAAAAATGGAGCAGATGTTTAAAGATTTTGATTGATTGCAACTGCTACATTTCTGCAACTCCAATAGTGCTCCAGTTCTCTTTGCAATAGTGCTGATCATAATGGATCATTTCACTTTCTTTAATTTATGCATAATTTTTGCAATTACGATCTTGATCTTAATTATGATTTTGCACATAATCTTGATATCACACAATTTTAGGTGAAAATGTGTTTTGAACATTTTTTTTTACATAAGTATACTGTACATACAAAAACACATGGGCATGCACGTGAAGATTTATTTTCAACAAATGCATTGAAGTTGATCGGCATAAGAACACCTTTTCACATATTTTCTGAAATTATGAGTACATGCAAAATTACGCATTCTAAGTTGCAATTACGAGCAAAATTTATTTTACAGTTTGAAATTCTGCATTATGATTTTGCACCACAATTGCAAATTTAACTTTTTAATTCACATAGATTTTGCACAATTTTCACATAGATTTTGCAAAATGTAGGCGTTCGTAATGGCAAACTTATGCATTCTAATTACAGTAACATGCAAAATTAATGTCACAATTTTTGAAATTCTGCATTCTAATTTTGCGTGTGAAATTACTATTATGCTCAGTTCATGTTCATCACTACTTTGTACTAGTTTTGTCAATTTATTGACCTTTAATGCCCTTTCTTTTTTCCGACAAATTGACCTTTTTAAGATGATGAACTAGTAGTAGTAAACACAACATTCCCTTGAAACACAGAACCGATTCCTGCTAGTAGTGGGCCTTTGTACACTGCTAAAGATATATCCTTAAAATTAGCTATTTCAAGCTATGTTAGTCATTAACAATAACTGATTTTGTATTTCTGAGTAATTTGATGTTATAATAAACCAAAAACAGAAAACAAATGTTTTTCTTTCATAACAAAGTAATTCTCAAGTGATACAACATTTTCAAATGGTAATAAAACTAATATGTAATTGTTGGGTCAATTGAATCCTAAAAAAAATGATCAAATGTGTCCTTTTTTACAAATTTTTTTTCCAGGGGGTCAGTCACATGATCCATATGCTATACACTTTTTAAACAAGTTTTCTCCTAGAAGAATTGAATATGGGCCCCTGTCTTACTCTACATAGGTCTACAGAGGTTTGAATGCTAAATATATGCTAGGATGTTGCTCATAGTGGTCGATTGTTTAAAGAGGAACTGTAACGACAAAACGGCCCCTCCGGGGTACTCACCTCGGGTGAGGGAAGCATCAGGATCCTAATGAGGCTTCCCACGCCGTCCTGCGTCCCTCGGGGGTCTCGCTGTAGCCCTCCGTACAGCCGTGATGCAATATTTACCTTCCTGGCTCCTGCGCAGGCGCTCTGATGCCTCTCGGCACCGAAGTAGGCGGAAATACCCGATCGCCGTCGGGTCTGCTCTACTGCGCAGGCGCAAGTTTCCGGCGCCTGCACAGTAGAGCGGACCCGACGGAGATCGGGTATTTCCGTCTATTTCCGTGCCGAAAGTCGCCACAGCGCCCCCGCTGGAGCCAGCAAAGGTAAATATTGAACTGACAGTCGGCACAGTCGCCGGCTGTTCGGAGGGCTGCGGCGAGACCCCCGTGGGACAGAGGACGGCGTGGGAAGCCTCATTAGGATCCGGAGGCTTCCCCCACCCGAGGTGAGTACCCCCCAGGGGAGGTTTTTGTTGTTACAGAGTCTCTTTAATGAACAAACAGTATTTAAGCCGGTAGCAACATTTAGGAACATATTCTTACTTGGATGAGTGCACAGATTTCCAAGAAATCCCTAACTCAGACTTTCATATTGGATTTTTCACATTTTGAATTTCTGTCTTTTTGATGCATACATTCTGAAAGTTACAACTTACAGGTGTAATGTACAATTTTCATTTTCCTTAACTCGAGGCTCAGGGTAAATTAATATAAAAATTGTAGTGGAAAAGTTAAAATTCTAAGTGAAATTCTACCCCATTGTGAAATTATTTTCACAGATTTGCATTGACCATAATCTATCGTATGGTTAATGCGAAAATGCGTTCACCATAAATTACAATTTGCTAACACGGAATCCACAAAATTCATATTTGTTTGAATTCCCTTTCAGAATATTGGAATTCAGCAACTATGATCATCCCTAGTCATTACTTTAGTATTGTCTTGAATTATGGAATTCTGATACATTCTAAACTCTATTTATTAAAACAAATAAGTAAACGTAACCTATAACCAAAAAAACAAAAACAATGTTTTAATTTTTAACCTCTTGAGGACTGCGGTCTTAACCCCCCCCCCCCCCCCCCCCTAATGACCAGTCCATTTGTTGTTAATTAGGCCACTGCAGTTTTAAGGCCTTGCTGCAGGGCCGTACAATTCAGTACACAAGTGATTTCCCCCCCCCTTTTCTACCCACCAACAGAGCTTTTTGTTGGTGGGCTGTTATTGCTCCCCAATGTTTGTTTATTTATTAAAAAAATATTTATTTTTCAAAAAATGTCTTCTTCTTTTTTTTTTATTTAACTCTCCCTCCCTCCGCCAGCCAATCAGCATGATGACAGCTTCAGCCTATGATAGCAGATCACTTTTCTGCCACCCAGGGGGACAGCCATGTCCCCAGTACAGCGTTGCTGTAGATCGTAGTGCTGTACAATGTAAATGATGATTTTTGCCGCCTGTCTCCTAGTGGCGATTACTTCTGGGAGGCTGATGATGGAGCAGAGCTCCGTCATTCAAGCGGGGATGCGCGTGCATCGGCGCACAAGATCCCCTGCAATCTCCGCCCCTAGCACTTCACGACAATTGGCATGAGCCCTGGGCTCGCTACATGATTTAAAAAAAAATTTAAAAAAAGGGCTGCGCCGCCCCCTTGCCGACACAGTTAGAACGGCAAGGGGGTTAATGATTGGGTTTATTGTTATTCCTTTGAAATATTTTTATTAGTTTGTTCTTATGTTCCATGTTTATATTTTGTATTATATACAGAATGTCTAAAAAAGTGGATCCCGGGGGAAAAATCTGGATGTGACGCAAAGCAGCGTTTTGAGGGCAGAAATCACATTGAATGCTAAATGACAGGCCTAAAGTGCTTTAAAACATCTTGCATGTGTATACATCAATCAGGTAGTGTAATTAGAGTACTGCTTCACACTGACGCACCAAACTAACGGCACCGCAAGTTACCAGCTGTTTGTGTAGTGACGGCCGTGCTGGACTGGTGCGCACCATGGCGAGAGTGCAGGCCATGGCGGTTTTCAAGCCCATATGGTCGCCGGGCTGTGGTAGCTCAATGATAGAACAACAGTGACTGTCCAGCTGATCAAATTTGGTCTGTCCATAATGAAGCAACAACCTAATTATCGTGGGTGTTCCCCCCCCCCCCCCCCAAACACACTCATATAGCCGTCGGTCATTGCTTCATTGTGATACGCAAACCCCTTCACGCAAGGTAATGATCACGAAGGGAAAATGGCACATGTACATGCCTTTTGTTTTGTTGTTGCAACTGCAGTGCAGCCAGAAAAATTAGGCAGGCATGTACACGCACCAGAAAAATTATTATAGCGCCTGCTATAAGCAGCGGCCTTAAACATTCAGGAATCCACCTGGAGTCCTGGACCCTGTTGGTGGTGCGGAGAAGGCAGTCAAGCGGCCTGCAGGCAGAGGTGCTGTGTGGGGAGCGACTTAGTCTTGGGGCAGCCAGTCACACGGCGTGCAGGCAGAGATGCTGTGTGTGGGGGGGGACTGACTTAGTCTTTTGGGCAAGCCTGAGCGTGCTTTGCAGACCAGGCATCCGTGGTCAGATGGACCCTTGACCCAACTCTGTGTGCCGGAGATGTCACCACTTGCCTTTCAACATAACGGTACAGTTTAGGTATCGCCTTTTTTGAGAAAAAATTGTGGCCTGGTATCTTCCACTGTGGTGTGTGGCTTTGCTTTTGTGTGCTGCTTTTCCTCAGGTGGTCATCCCGTTGCAGTTTGTGCTTTGTAATCATGTGCCTTCCCTACGCGGGTCTTGGTCTTTCCACGGCCTAATTTTCAGTGGCAGAGAGAACAGATGGCATTGCTATCATCTGAGGCAGACGCACAAAAAAATGTCCACACTGCTGAGCCCTGAGGTGATGACACTTTGGTGGTGGCGGCCGACTGAGTGTTAAGTGGGGTGCCAGAATCGGAGCAGGAGGAGGAAGATATGTCACGCTTCCGTGCAGAAGCTGAGAAAGATGAGGTGTTCTGTGTTAAATAGTCAACAACGTCCTGACAATATTGGGGGTTGATGGCACGTGCCTTCTTCTGAACACTGTACTTTGGTTGAGGGCCGCACGAAATCACGACAGCGGGACCTCTAACAGACCTGCCAGGTGGCCTGCCTCTGCCTTTTGTTTTGTCCATATTGGGGGGGGGGGGGGGGGGATGAAGTAAAAGGTATGCACTGACTTGCCTAATACAATGTACAGTCACACAGGTGCAGTTAACAGGTATGCACGGAGTGGTATATCACACTGCGTGCGCTCACGTAGGTTAGGTTGCTGCACTGTGAACAACAGGTAGGTATATGCAGTGATGGTGTAACGATTGTGGAATTATTTCCGTGGTCAGCGCAAGGATGCTCGCTGACACTGCGGAAATCCTCCACAAGCATATAATCTGAGAGAACCCAGCAATGGTGCTATGCACCTGTAGAGGGGAATTCCTGCCGACAGATGGAGCTGTGGAGAACAGAGAAACAACCCCTCTGTACTGCCACAGATGCCAGATAGGAATTGTACGAGGGGAAGCAATGCAGGGCAAGATAGCCCTTAAAGAGTGAGAGCACAGAGACAGGATGTATGTGTGTCCACCAATCTAGTCACCACCCAGCGATGATGAACACACAACAGTGAAAACCAAGTGGTAAAGCAATCGCAAGAGATGACGATTGCTAACAGCGAAACAAGACTAAGCACAGCGAAGGAATGTATGTATGTCCACCAATCTAGTCGCCACCCAGCGATAGCGAACACACAACAGCGGAAACGAAGTGGGAACGCAATCGCAAGAGATGACGATTGCCAACAGGGAAACAAGACTGAATAAGCACAGAGATAGAATGTATGTGTGTCCACCAATCTAGTCGCCACCCAGCGACGGTGAACACACAACAACGGAAACGAAGTGGGAACGCAATCGCAAGAGTGGCGATTGCCAATAGAGACACAAGACCGGATTAGACAGAGCACAAGTGTAGCAGGAAAGACATAACAATAATGATCAGAACATCAAGGAAAATAACAAACGCTAGCTAAACGTGAACACCGCACTCATTCGCAACAGTGAACGCGTTTAAGCATGATCACCGCGCGTTAGGCGCCCAGTGATAAGCGTGCCACCCTAACTAACCAATGAAACACAAACCCGAAATAGAGAACGTGAACGCTTGCTAAACGGTTACCTCACCGAGCCTACAGCAAGCGTTCGTACCAGACAAAGACAGAGAGAAGGAGCAGCCAGCAGCAACCGCAGCTCTGGCCTACACTCCCAGACAGAGCACAGAAGGAACCACCGCTACTACCGCTAGAGCGGATGTGATCCAGACAGACAAACAGATGGGGCTACCAGTAGCAACCGCTGCTCTGGTTAGCACCCCTAAGGCAGAATACAGAAGGAACCACCGCCACTACCGTTAGGGCGAGTGCGATCCAAACAGAACGATTTCCTGTTGACTGCCGCTGGCGACAAGACAATCGCAAGACAGAATGATTCACAATTGCCAACTGCTGGCGACCGTGCAATCGCACAGATAAAACAAATAATACAACCTGACTGCACTAGAAGGGATGCCTAGTGCAGTCCCCAGGAATTACTCTAAGATAATCTTAGCAAACAATAGCAAAGGCTGACACTCCAGGTGTTAGCAGGAACAAACCATCATGACCAGCAAAGGACTCTGGGAGAACATGGTATTTATACTGCAAGCCTTCAAAGGAGCCAACTAGGCAATTTGCATGACAAGTATATGCAAATTCCTCAGCAGCAGAGCAGGTCTGAAACTTGCAAAGTGAAGACTAGAGATGTCGCGAACCTCCGATTTTCGGTTCGCGAACCGGGTTCGCGAACTTCCGCGGAAGGTTCGGTTCGCGGAGAAGTTCGCGAACCGCAATAGACTTCAATAGGGAGGCGAACTTTGAAAAATAGAAAAAATTATGCTGGCCACAAAAGTGATGGAAAAGATGTTTCAAGGGGTCTAAAACCTGGAGGGGGGCATGGCGGAGTGGGATACATGCCAAAAGTCCCGGGGAAAAATCTGGATGTGACGCAAAGCAGCGTTTTAAGGGCAGAAATCACATTGAATGCTAAATTGCAGGCCTAACGTGCTTTAAAACATCTTGCATGTGTATACATCAATCAGGGAGTGTAATTAGAGTACTGCTTCACACTGACACACCAAACTCACTGTGTAACGCACCGCAAACAGCTGTTTGTGTAGTGACGGCCATGCTGGACTACTGCGCAACATGGCGAGATTGCTCTTCCTCACTCAGTGATGTCAGGTAATGTGTGACTTCCTTCTCAACTTTCCATGGCATTGTTAAAAAGCTTACTTTTTGTTTTTAAATTACATTTTCTACTTGCTGTGTACTTGTTCAGTACCGCTACAATGAGAATCCTGTGGAGGCGGGCAAGTCTGCCATTGTGACCCCGGGTAATGGCCGGGGAATGAGGGGTTTGAATCCGGTGTGGAGCCTGAGCAACGGCTACCACTACACATCCAAGGAGGGCAGCGGGCAGGCATGCACGCCCGCCCGCCCGCCCCGAGGTAGTGACCAAAAATAACAATACAGGAGGAGGACTTTCGAGGCCCTGCTGTGTATTTGAAATGAATGTACTTTAAATCCTTTAACGAGAACCAGTTATGGCGGGCAAAGATGACACCACATTCCTTTCACGAGAATCATATGGAAGCGGGCAAGTCTGCCATTTGTGACCCCGGGTAATGGCCGGGGAATGAGGGATGGAATCCGGTGTGGAGCCTGAGAAACGGCTACCACTACACATCCAAGGAGGGCAGCAGGCATGCACGCCCACCCCGAGGTAGTGACCAAAAATAACAATACAGGAGGCGGACTTTCAAGGCCCTGCTGTGTATTTGAAATGAATTTGTAACGATTGTGGAATCGTCTCCATGGTCAGCGCACCAGACGTGCGCTGACGCGGCGGATTTCCTCCACAAGCGTATAATTGAGGACACCCAGGCTAGGTGCTATGCACCCGCAGAGGGCAATTCCCACCGGCAGATGGCGCTGTGGAGTGCAGGCGAACACAGCCGCTGCACAGCCACAGATGCCAATGGGAATTGTACAGATCCAGGACAAGGTACAATCAGGCAGGGCTGGATAGTCCACAGGGAACAGAGCAAAGGGACAGAACCAATGTGTGCCCACCAAACTAGTCGCCACCCAGCAACGATGAACACACAACGGTGGAAACGAAGTAGGAAACGCAATCGCAAGAATGGCGATTGCCAATAGCGACACAAGACTGAGCAGGACAGAGCACCAGGGTAGCAAAGGCTGTTAAGCTTGGAGGTGTAATCTCCACAGTCAGCATACCACATAAGCTGACGTGAAGGAGGTACACACACCAGCACAAGGGATCAGGATATCCCCAGTTTAGTGGAGGAGAGGACTGACTCCAATAGGAGATTGTGGTGCACAGAGCCGGTGCAGATCCGAACAGCCACAAACAACACTTTCGTAATAACGTCTCAGCGCAAAGTAGCGCTGAGCGCATAAACCAGGACTGAGGAGATCAGGACAAGTAGACAGAATGAACGCTTGCTAGCTAGCGGCTACTTAGCGACAGCAAGCGTCCAAAACCAGACAGACTGGAATGAGGCAGCCAATGCGTTGCGGCGATGGCGTGCCTCACAAAGACAGGACAGGATAGACAGGAAACGGCAGGATCAAGATAGATGAACGTAACACAGATAAATATACAATAAGTATGATTTCCTAGCGTATTACAATTACAGCTATCAATGAAACTATTTGTAACGTCTGACTAACATATGTATATATCGGCAATGAACCGATATATGACATAAGCAGGAACTCTGACTAAGACTGGAGTAATACAGGGGACAGGACTCAGAAGGATTCGCTATCTCTTCGCAGAGATGAACGCAATCCACAAACAGGACCAGGAACAGGATACTACCTCAGCACGGGTGCTCACGATACGCGCAAACTACCAAAACGTGCTGGAAGGCTGACTGACTGAACACAGGAAATAAACAGTTCGTGTACGTATATATCAGCGACACTGATGTATCAACGTAACACGAATACAAAGAAAATAACAAAATGCGCAAGTATGCGTATATATTGGCGATGAACCAATATATGACACAAGACAAGCAAGTAACAACTTCTAGAACAAGAGCAGAACTAGGAGGACTCGCTGACCCCTTCGCAGGAGTCTGCGCAGTCCACACTAGCCAAGAACGAGGTGGGGCACGAGCAGAGTAACAGACTGAATCTGAGACTATGGTAGCCCGTGAGACATTGCAGGAAGCAGTTCTTTATACTGAGGTCATCCAATGGGAGCAAACCTGCAGATTCCCACACAAGTGAATGGTAATTAATCACAGGCTGATAGCAGGAAAAGGCAGACAATGATATGCAGCCTGCAGGAAAGGGACTGCCCCTCCACTGCAGCAGACAATGTCTGTTTACACAAAAGCATATTAAACTGTCATTAACCTCAGAGCGACTGCAGATGGAATCAGCAACCAGTTCAAGTGCAAACCAAACTATGCAAGCAAATGCATGTAATGACATTAGAACTGCCTGGGTTGCAATACCACTGCAGTCAGCAGTAAACGCTGCAGAAGCGATCATAACAAAGGCACAGCAAATCATACAAAGAGAAAGATAAGGAAAATAACAAACGCTAGCTGAACGCGAACACCGCACTCATTCACAACAGTGCACGCGTTCGTGCGCGGTCTCCACATGTTACGCACAACAGAGACAAGCACGCATAACTAACCAAAGACAGACAAACACGAAACAGAGAACGCGAGCGCTTGCTTAACGGTTACCTCACCGAGCCTACAGCAAGCGTTCGTATCAGACAAGACAGACAAACGTGAAACAGGAACTAGGCAGAAAGGATCCACCGCTCTTCCGTCAGAGCAAGTGTGATCCAAGCAGAAACACAGATCAGAAAGATCCACAGCCGCTATTGCTAGCGGTTAGTGCGATCCAGGAAGACAGATCAGAAGGATCCACAGCACTAGCGCCAGAGACTAGTGAGATCCAGGAAGACAGATCAGAAGGATCCACAGCACCAGCTCAAGGCGAGTGCGATCCAGGGAAGACAGATCAGAAGGGGCTACCAGTAACAACCGCTGTTCCGGTTAGCACCCAGACACACAGAACGACTTCCTATCGACCACCGCTGGGACAGGACAGTCGCAATAGACAAACAAACAGATAAGCAATCCTGACGGCACTAAAGAAACTGCCTAGTGCAGTCCCCAGAATTACTCTAAGATAACTTCAACAAGAAGTAGCATGGCTGACACTCACTAGGAGTGTTTACTACAAACCCTGAAGGAATGACCAGCAAAGGACTGTGGGTAATCCCAACCTTTATACTGCCAGTCATCACAGGAGGCAGGTAGGGGATTTGCATAACGAATGTATGCAAATTCCTCAGCAGCAAGCTGCAATACTGACAAAAAGTCTCTCTTAAAGAGACCTGCAGAATGCAGACCTGAACAGTGGTCAAAAAGCTGCCTGTCTGCACAGGCAGCTGAGCAGATTCTCACAGAATTAACTTTAAATCCTTTAACGGGAATCCGTTATGGAGGGCAAGTCTGCCATTGTCACCGCGGGGAATGAAGGTTGGATTCCGGCCCGAAGTGGGAGCCTGCTGAGACCCATGCTGTAGCTGCCCTGACTGTGCTTTGCAGACCAGGCATCTGTGGTCAGATGGACCCTTGAGCCAGCGGAAGACCAACCAAGTCGAAAGCATTTGCCAAGAATGTTTTACGGAGGGCAAGTTTTTTTGCCCTTTTTTTTAAAATTTTGAAAATGATAGATGGTTGTATTTTTAAATTTTTTGAAAGTGTATCCATTCTTCCTCCCCCCAGCCATGAATACCATGGGAACGTGGAGCAGCAGAAGCCCCCTGTGACGGCTGCCGCGGTTGTTCTCCGCGGCTTGTCTTTTGAGGGGTGCTGCTGTTCCTCAGGTGTTCTTGCCATAGCTGTTTGTGCCTTCTCTCCAGGTGCCTTCGTAAAGCACTTGTCCCTACGTGACAGTTGGCCTTTCCACAGCTCAATTTTTGCTGGCAGAGACAACAGATGGCTTTGCTCCGATCTGAGACACACACGTTAAAACATTTCCAAACCGCTGAACCCCCCTGGGGTGATGGCGCTAGGGTGGCATCAGCAGCTGAGGTTGAAGGGCATGTTGGCTGTCTAGCCATAGCGGGCGATACATGGCGCCGGACACTGCCCCCAGCTGTTTCTGAGGACGAGCTCCCTCTGCTTCTATCATAGAGTCGTCTCCTCCTACTCCTCTCTGACTCCTCCTCTGAACTGTCCCCCTGGTCATCTCCTCTACCGGGAACATATGTGGTATCCGTATAATCGTCATCATAATCCTCCTGGCCAGCTGCACTTTCCTCAGACACCTCCTCAAGTGCACCAACTTCAGGTGGTCCACCATCATCCCCATCCACACACGTTACGTCCATACTATCGCCACCTAACTCAGACGTATGAGGTGGTGTACCTGCGCCTTCTTGTTGTTGTTGCAGTAGTGGTTGGGAATCAGTGATTTCACCACCACCACCAAATAACTCCTGCGAAGTGTCAAATGCAGCGGATGTGGTGCTTGTTGTAGTGCTGGTGGCTGCGGGAGATGAGGTGTTCTGTGTTAAATACTCAATCACCTCCTCACAATTTTGGGAAGTGATGGCACGTGCCTTCTTCTGAGCACTGTATTTTGGGGCAGGTCCGCACGAAATCAAAGCAACACCACCTCGCACAGCCACAGACCTGCCGGTGCCTGGTGGCCTTCCTCTGGGTCTGCCTCTACCTCTTCCTCTACCTGGTTTGTCCATTTTGTCCATCTCGGGGGTATGCTAGCTATATGCAGTGAGGTGGGTTCTCACTCAACACAACAGGTAGTTAGATACAGTGAGGTGGCCAGGTGGGTTCTCACTCAACACAACAGGTAGTTAGATGCAGTGAGCTGGGTTCACTCAACACAAAGCTAGGTATATGCAGTGATGAGGTGGGTTAAGTAAACACAACAGGTACTGGGGTATATGCAGTACTGGGTAGTACAATGTGCAGCTCCCTGTCACACACACAGGTAGTCACTGAATGTGCTGGGCTGCTGGCAGTGGCACACACAATATCAATTAGCAAGGCTGTGCATGCAACAAAAGTGTCAGTTTGACACACAGAAAAAAAAATGTACAGGTTGAGCTCTGAAAAGAGCTGTTGCTGGGTGCTTTAAAAGCAAGAATAATCAGTCAGGAGCAAGCAAAGCAGCCTAGAACCTAACTAATCTGTCCCTAGGAGAAAAAGTCTGCAGCAGCTGTCCCTTTCCTCTCTCTAGCAGGCACACGAGTGAGGCTAATGGCCGCTGGACCCTGCCTTATATAAGGGGGGGTGGGGCTCCAGGGCTTAGTGTAGCCTGAATGGCTACAATGTGCCTGCTGACTGTGATGCAGAGGGTCAAAGTTGACCCTCATAGTGCATTATGGGGCGAATCGAACTTCTGCAAAAGTTCGCCTGGTGCAGGCGAACGCGAACCCCCTAAGTTCGCCTGGAACCGTTCGCCGGCGAACCGTTCGCTACATCTCTATTGAAGACAGGTCTCTCTTCCAAAGACCTTCAGCCCTCAGACTTAAAGGAATACTATTGATTCACATATTTTTTTTCAATTGACACAGGAATAGTTTGGGAAGTGCTGCTAAGTACTGGTGTATACATTTTAGTAGCAACTTCTTTGTTTACAGTTATCAAAATGCATTCAAACTTTACTGACGCCAAAACTAATAGCAGACTGAGCCATGAGGAGAGGGGAAATTCCCCTCACACTTGATCAGTTAACTCTATGTGTAGCTCTGTGTGTGACAGAGAGAGCTCCCAACAGCTGCAGCTCCTGTGTCCTGTGTTTCTGACTGACCTGTCTGAAGGAAATGTAACTAATTGTCACAGCTTTTTCATACTGTTTTTGCTTTGAGTTTGATATGTTTGATATTTGCTTTCTGTAGTCTGATATGCAACTCTGGTTGTGCATTGAAGCAGACACCCCTTCTGCAATTGATTCGTCCCAATATAGGTAAATCCTACCCTTAATAAATTACAGCTTTTGGCTCTGATATTTAACTAGGGATGGTCGGAAATGCCAATTTCCGATTCCGTGGTAAATCCGCATTCCGCCATTGCGAAATACCTATTCCGCTTTCCGCTACCAATTTCCGCATTCCAATGCGGAATTTCCGCCGGAAATCGCGGAAATTCCGCCCAACTTTAACATCGATTTTCTCAAAAACTATAAGGTCTTTTTGAAAACTTTTTTTGCATCTTGTTCAGGAGATTCTGCTTAATAAACCCTGAAAATTTGGTGTTTCTAGGACTTACGGGGGCTTTGCTATTAACCGCTAAAGTCTGCAGATTTTTACTGTATTGTAAATGCAGAAAATAGGCAGATGCGGATTTTCTGCATTTTACATTACAGTAAAAATCCGCCGACTTTAGCGGTTAATAGCAAAGCCCCCGTAAGTCCTAGAAACACCAAATTTTCAGGGTTCATTAAGCAGAATCTCCTGAACAAGATGCAAAAAAAGTTTTCAAAAATACCTTATAGTTTTTGAGAAAATCGATGTTAAAGTCGGACGGAATTTCCCCGATTTCCGGCTGAAATTTCCGCGATTTCCGGCGGAAATCCGCCTAACGCACTTGCATTACCGATTTCCGCATTCCGATGCGGAAATGCAATTTCCGATCGTAATTTCGGAAATTGCATTTCCGTGGAATCCGAATTAGCATATCTATATTTAACATGAAAAGTAGGCAAATGTTTACACAGCTACTTAGACATTATTTGTACACTGTCATTTTAGAACACTTGGGTATCGACAGTATTCCTTTAAGGAATGGTCAAACAGCTGTCTGCCTGTGCAGACAGCTGAGCGGATCATTACAGATGGGTATTACAATGTGCACCTGTCACACACACACAGGTAGTCACTGAATGTGCTGGGCCTGGCAGTGGCACACAGTAGGAATTACCAAGGCTGTCTATGCAACACAAGTGTTTGTGGGACACGCGCACACGCACACACACACACTTTTTTTTTCAAAAGAGCTGTTGGGTGCTATTTTAGCAATAAGAATCAGCCAGGAGCAAGCTAACATGCCTACAAGAGCCTATCTAAGCTTTCCCTATAGGTCTCTGCTAGTGTTGGGCGAACATCTAGATGTTCGGGTTCGGGCCGAACAGGCCGAACATGGCCGCGATGTTCGGGTGTTCGACCCGAACTCCGAACATAATGGAAGTCAATGGGGACCCGAACTTTTGTGGTTTGTAAAGCCTCCTTACATGCTACATACCCCAAATTTACAGGGTATGTGCACCTTGGGAGTGGGTACAAGAGGGAAAAAAAATTAGCAAAAAGAGCTTATAGTTTTTGAGAAAATCGATTTTAAAGTTTCAAAGGGAAAACTGTCTTTTAAATGCGGGAAATGTCTGTTTTCTTTGCACAGGTAACATGTTTTTTGTCGGCATGCAGTCATAAATGTAATACATATAAGAGGTTCCAGGAAAAGGGACCGGTAACGCTAACCCAGCAGCAGCACACGTGATGGAACAGGAGGAGGGTGGCGCAGGAGGAGAAGAAGGCCACGCTTTGTGCGACACAACAACCCCGGCCTTGCATGAGGGCAAGAAGCGTGCGGATAGCAGGCTTTGTACCGCCATGCAGTCATAAATGTAATAAAGATAAGTGGTTCAATAAACAGGGACCACGCGGCAACGCTAACCCAGCAGCAGCAGACGTGATGGAACAGGAGGAGGCGCAGGAGGAGAAGGCCACGCTTTGTGAGACACAACAACCCAGGCCTTGCATGAGGGCAAGAAGCGTGCGGATAGCATGCTTTGTACCGCCATGCAGTCATAAATGTAATAAAGATAAGTGGTTCAATAAACAGGGACCACGCGGCAACGCTAACCCAGCAGCAGCAGACGTGATGGAACAGGAGCAGGCGCAGGAGGAGAAGGCCACGCTTTGTGAGACACAACAACCCAGGCCTTGCATGTGGACAAAAAGCGTGCGGATAGCATGCTTTGTACCGCCATGCAGTCATAAATGTAATAAAGATAAGTGGTTCAATAAACAGGGACCACGCGGCAACGCTAACCCAGCAGCAGCAGACGTGATGGAACAGGAGGAGGCGCAGGAGGAGAAGGCCACGCTTTGTGAGACACAACAACCCAGGCCTTGCATGAGGGCAAGAAGCGTGCGGATAGCATGCTTTGTACCGCCATGCAGTCATAAATGTAATAAAGATAAGTGGTTCAATAAACAGGGACCACGCGGCAACGCTAACCCAGCAGCAGCAGACGTGATGGAACAGGAGGAGGCGCAGGAGGAGAAGGCCACGCTTTGTGAGACACAACAACCCAGGCCTTGCATGAGGGCAAGAAGCGTGCGGATAGCATGCTTTGTACCGCCATGCAGTCATAAATGTAATAAAGATAAGTGGTTCAATAAACAGGGACCACGCGGCAACGCTAACCCAGCAGCAGCAGACGTGATGGAACAGGAGCAGGCGCAGGAGGAGAAGGCCACGCTTTGTGAGACACAACAACCCAGGCCTTGCATGTGGACAAAAAGCGTGCGGATATAGCAGCAATGCTTTTTGCCGCCATGCAGTCATAAATGTAATACAGATGAGAGGTTCAATAAACAGGGCCCGGAAACGCAACACCATCCCAGATGTTCATTGGTCATGTTACTTGGTTGGGGTCCTGGAGTGTTGCGTAGTCATTTCCAATCCAGGATTGATTCATTTTAATTTGAGTCAGACGGTCTGCATTTTCTGTAGAGAGGCGGATACGCCGATCTGTGACGATGCCTCCGGCAGCACTGAAACAGCGTTCCGACATAACGCTGGCTGCCGGCAAGCCAGCACCTCTATTGCGTACATTGCCAGTTCGTGCCAGGTGTCTAGCTTCGATACCCAATAGTTGAAGGGTGCAGATGGATGGTTCGACACAGCTACGCCATCTGACATGTAGTCCTTGACCATCTTCTCCAGGCGATCGGTGTTGGAGGTGGATCTGCACGCTTGCTGTTCAGTGGGCTGCGGCTGCATGGGTGTCAGAAAATTTTCCCACTCCAAGGACACTGCCGATACCATTCCCTTTTGGGTACTAGCTGCGGCTTGCGTTGTTTGCTGCCCTCCTGGTCGTCCTGGGTTTGCGGAAGTCAGTCTGTCTGCGTACAACTGGCTAGAGGAGGGGGAGGATGTCAATCTCCTCTCTAAAGTCTCCACAAGGGCCTGCTGGTATTCTTCCATTTTGACCTGTCTGACTCTTTCTTCAAGCAGTTTTGGAACATTGTGTTTGTACCGTGGATCCAGAAGGGTATAAACCCAGTAATTGGTGTTGTCCAGAATGCGCACAATGCGTGGGTCACGTTCAATGCAGTCTAGCATGAATTGAGCCATGTGTGCCAGAGTCCTACCAGAATCCTCATCATCCTCTTGTGAGCGTTGTGATAGTTGTTGTGATGCATCATAGTCGTCACCTTCCTCCTGGTCTGCTTCTGCTGACCATTCGCGTTGAATTGTGGAAGTCCAACGTGCACCGCTCTGGCCCTCGTCAGTGGTGGCATGAAATTCCTGCTCCAACTCCAGCTGTTCCTCCTCCTCTTCTTCGTCATAGCTGCTGGGGCCAGCGTTCCCTGAGGCGGATGGCCTGATGTTGGTACCATCACGCTGATCGTTTTCTCCTTCAGATTCCCCCAGTTGCATCATGACAGCTGTTTCCTTGATTTTTAACATCGACCTCTTCAGTAAACACAGCAGTGGTATGGTAATGCTGACTGAAGAGTTGTCACTGCTCACAAGCAACGTGGATTGCTCAAAATTTTGGAGGACTTGGCAGAGGTCCAACATGTTGGCCCAATCGGATCCACAGAAGCTTGGCAGCTGGCCGGATGCGCCTCGGTACTGCGCCGTCATGTACTGGACCACTGCACTCTTCTGCTCGCAAAAGCGGGCTAGCATGTGCAGCGTAGAATTCCAGCGCGTAGGGACATCACACAGCAAGCGATGGTGGGGGAGATTGAAGCGCTCCTGCATCTTGGCGAGTGCCCCCGAAGCAGTACTGGAATTTCTACAATGTTTGGACACTCGACACACCTTCAACAGCAGATCGGGCACGCCTGGGTATGTCCTCAGGAACCGCTGAACTACTAGGTTCATCACGTGCGCCAGGCAAGGGATGTGTGTCAGCTTAGCCAACCTTAAAGCGCGAATGAGATTACTCCCATTATCACACACAACCATGCCCGGTTTCAGGTCCAGCGGTGCCAGCCACAAATCCGTCTGTTCCTTTATTCCCCTCCAAATTTCCTCCCCTGTGTGCTGCTTATCCCCAAGGCAGATTAGCTTCAGCAACGCTTGCTGACGCATGCCAACAGCTGTGCTGCACTGCTTCCACGATCCTACTGCTGCTGGGTTAGCGTTTCCGGATGAGGTACAGCTTTGAGATGCGTTGGAGGAGAAGGAGTCAGAGAGGTAGGTGCTGCTGTTATCCAGTGGGAGGGACGGCGGTGCAGCTGTTTGTGGCGTGGGCAACACCCGTGCCGTAGCAGGTGAGGAATCGCTGCCAGGCTCCACAAGGTTCACCCAGTGCGCGGTAAGGGAGATGTATCGACCCTGGCCGAACGCACTCGTCCAGGTGTCAGTGGTGAGGTGAACCTTGCAGGCAACGGCATTCTTCAAGCTTCGGGTTATTTTGCTGACCACGTGCTCATGCAACTCAGGCACTGCAGAGCGTGCAAAGTGGTAGCGGCTGGGAACCACGTAACGTGGGATGGCCACTGACATCATGCCCTTGAAGCTGTTTGTCTCCACCAATCGATATGGCAGCATTTCGCAGGCCAGAAGCTTGGCTATGCTGGCTGTTACTGCCACGGCCCGGGGGTCATTTGCTGGCAATTTCCTCTTGCGCTCAAACATCTCCGACACAGACAACTGAACCGTAGCGCTGCACACGGAAGGGCTGTTGGTTGTTGTGTTTGATGAACACTGGGAGACCTCAAGAGCACTACTCCGGAAAGTGACAGTGTCAGCGTCGTCTGATGTTTGTGAATGTTGTGAACCACGCAATGGCTGGGCTACTGCTGCTGCTGAGGCGGGTCTGGTGGTGAGTCTGGTGAACCCAAGGGAGGCAGTGTTGTTTCTGGTACCCTGTCCTGACGCGTTTGCCCAAAGAGTGGGATGTTTGGATAGCATGTGACGGCTCATGCTGGTGGTGGAGAGGTTGTTAATATTTTTCCCCCTGCTCAGGCGGGTCTTGCACACCTTGCAAATCGCCATGGTAACATCCTCAGTGCAGTCTTCAAAGAAAGCCCAGACTTTGGAGCACCTGCCTCCTTGCTGGCGATTTCTGTTTGCTCCTCTTTTGCCTCTCACTTGAACTTCCACGCTTGTGGTGCCTGAAATTGCGCGCCGCCTACCTTGTGGCACAAGGCGAACTCGTGCAGCAGTGTGTTCTTCAACAGACTCATCTGTGCTGCTGCTACGACGGCGATGTTCTCGTTCACAAACAAAATCTGGGTCTCTGTCCACATTGTCCATACCCTCCTCTTCCATCTCCTCAAACTCGTCATATGTCATTGTGGGCCACCGCCGTGGAGTAGAGCTCCCCACAACAACCTCTGCGCAGCACACTCCAAAGTCGTCTTCCAGATCTTGTCGGCCGACCTCCTGCAATTGCAACCCCTCCTGCCCAAATTGCTCTGGGATTTGGGTTTCCGAGTCCTCTTCGGACTCGCCTTGTATTTCAGTGCGCGGTGCATTTCCCACAGTTAACGGTTGTGAATCCAGGCACAACATTTCTGGCTGATCCTCCATTGACCTTTGAAAGGTGGAAGTTTGTTGGGCTGGGAATAGCTCCTGCGAATACCCCATTGTGTCCTGAGGTAATTCATCGGACTGGTTATCTGGCAGTTGTGTGCGTGGTGTCGCTGCCGGTTGTGTCAGCTTTGTGCCCACTGGCTCCTTGTAACTGGCTGAGGACTCGGACCTCGTGCGTGATGTGCTGGTGCTGCTTAACCCACTGCTGGACGCTTGAGAGGTCATCCAAGTAATTATCTGGTCCTGTTCTTTTGGATTTGTGAGGGTTGTTGTCCTGGACAACATGGGCGGTATTGAGTGGGTTTTCTTGGGTGCTCCCCTGTGGCCTGTACGTGAACCGTCAGGGGAAACACCTCTTCCCTTGCCCCTCCCTCTTTCACCGGATTTCTTCCTCATTTCACTTATCCTTACAGTACACGCTGACTGGCAGCAGTACAGTGGCAGTACAGAAATGCTATACAGTACCACTATTCCCAGCAGCGACACAGAGCACAATGCTATACAGTGACGGGTGAGCGGTGTACCACTATTCCCAGCAGCGACACAGAGCACAATGCTATACAGTGACGGGTGAGCGGTGTACCACTATTCCCAGCAGACACAGAACAGTACACAGAATGCTATATAGTGTGGCTGAACGAGCGGTGTACCACTATTCCCAGCAGACACAGAACAGTACACAGAATGCTATATAGTGTGGCTGAACGAGCGGTGTACTACTGTTCCCAGCAGACACAGAACAGTACACAGAATGCTATATAGTGTGGCTGAACGAGCGGTGTACTACTGTTCCCAGCAGACACAGAACAGTACACAGAATGCTATATAGTGTGGCTGAACGAGCGGTGTACCACTATTCCCAGCAGACACAGAACAGTACACAGAATGCTATATAGTGTGGCTGAACGAGCGGTGTACTACTGTTCCCAGCAGACACAGAACAGTACACAGAATGCTATATAGTGTGGCTGAACGAGCGGTGTACTACTGTTCCCAGCAGACACAGAACAGTACACAGAATGCTATATAGTGTGGCTGAACGAGCGGTGTACTACTGTTCCCAGCAGACACAGAACAGTACACAGAATGCTATATAGTGTGGCTGAACGAGCGGTGTACTACTGTTCCCAGCAGACACAGAACAGTACACAGAATGCTATATAGTGTGGCTGAACGAGCGGTGTACCACTGTTCCCAGCAGACACAGAACAGTACACAGAATGCTATATAGTGTGGCTGAACGAGCGGTGTACTACTGTTCCCAGCAGACACAGAACAGTACACAGAATGCTATATAGTGTGGCTGAACGAGCGGTGTACTACTGTTCCCAGCAGACACAGAACAGTACACAGAATGCTATATAGTGTGGCTGAACGAGCGGTGTACTACTGTTCCCAGCAGACACAGAACAGTACACAGAATGCTATATAGTGTGGCTGAACGAGCGGTGTACTACTGTTCCCAGCAGACACAGAACAGTACACAGAATGCTATATAGTGTGGCTGAACGAGCGGTGTACTACTGTTCCCAGCAGACACAGAACAGTACACAGAATGCTATATAGTGTGGCTGAACGAGCGGTGTACTACTGTTCCCAGCAGACACAGAACAGTACACAGAATGCTATATAGTGTGGCTGAACGAGCGGTGTACTACTGTTCCCAGCAGACACAGAACAGTACACAGAATGCTATATAGTGTGGCTGAACGAGCGGTGTACTACTGTTCCCAGCAGCGACACACAATGACTGGGGGGGACCCTGGCTAGCGTGGCTGGAGCGCGAACTACCCTGCCTGCCTACCCAAAGCTAAACCCACAGACAAATGGCGGAGATATGACGTGGTTCGGGTATTTATTTACCCGAACCACGTGACAGTTCGGCCAATCAGAGCGCGTTCGGGTCAGAACCACGTGACCCGTTCGGCCAATCACAGCGCTAGCCGAACGTTCGGGGAACGTTCGGCCATGCGCTCTTAGTTCGGCCATATGGCCGAACGGTTTGGCCGAGCACCGTCAGGTGTTCGGCCGAACTCGAACATCACCCGAACAGGGTGATGTTCTGCAGAACCCGAACAGTGGCGAACACTGTTCGCCCAACACTAGTCTCTGCACAGCAGCTCTCCCTTCTTTAATTACTGCAGGCACACAAGTGAGTGTAATGACCAGCGATGCCTGTCTTTTATAAGGGGGGAGTGGCTCCAGGAGGGAGTGTAGCCTGATTGGCTACAATGTACCTGCTGACTGTGATGTAGAGGGTCAAAGTTGACCCTAATGATGCACTATGGGGGTGAATCGAACTTTTGGAGAACCAAACCACTGAAATTTGCCGGGAACTGTTCGCCGGCGTACAGTTCGGGCCATCTCTACCAACTACATCTGTTGTGTATTGTATCACATAGCATCTAGCGTGATAGGCGATATCGGAAGCCCAGATCTGCAGTTGCTCTGGGCAATCTTGCTCCCTTGTTCATTACTCCTGTGGCCACCTGTGTAGTGTTGGGCGAACATCTAGATGTTCGGGCCGAACAGGCCGAACATGGCCGCGATGTTCGGGTGTTCGAGCCGAACTCCGAACATAATGGAAGTCAATGGGGACCCGAACTTTCGTGCTTTGTAAAGCCTCCTTACATGCTACATACCCCAAATTTACAGGGTATGTGCACCTTGGGAGTGGGTACAAGAGGAAAAAAAAAATAGCAAAAAGAGCTTATAGTTTTTGAGAAAATCGATTTTAAAGTTTCAAAGGGAAAACTGTCTTTTAACCAGCTGAGCGGTCTGGACGAGCTCAGCTCGTCCAACACCGCCAGCGGCTGCCGCTCAGGCCCTGCTGGGCCGATTTTGATGAAATAAAAAGCAGCACACGCAGCCGGCACTTTGCCAGCCGCGTGTGCTGCCTGATCGCCGCCGCTCTGCGGCGATTCGCCGCGAGCAGCGGCGAAAGAGGGCCCCCCTAGCCGCCTGAGCCCTGCGCAGCCGGAACAAAAAGTTCTGGCCAGCGCTAAGGGCTGGATCGGAGGCGGCTGACGTCACGACGTCGGCTGACGTCGATGACGTCACTCCGCTCGTCGCTATGGCGACGATATAAGCAAAACAAGGAAGGCCGCTCATTGCGGCCTTCCTTGTTTATTCTGGGCGCCGGAGGCGATCGGAAGATCGCCTCCGGAGCGCCCTCTAGTGGGCTTTCATGCAGCCAACTTTCAGTTGGCTGCATGAAATAGTTTTTTTTTTATTTAAAAAAAACCCTCCCGCAGCCACCCTGGCGATTTAATCAGAACGCCAGGGTGGTTAAATGCGGGAAATGTCATCTGTTTTCTTTGCACAGGTAACATGCTTTTTGTCGGCATGCAGTCATAAATGTAATACAGATAAGAGGTTCCAGGAAAAGGAACCGGTAACGCTAACCCAGCAGCAGCACACGTGATGGAACAGGAGGAGGGCTGAGATTTATGTACGTCAGCATTAGAGATGAGCGTAATGACCTAATTATGATTTTGCGAAATTTCGCGTAATTAGTGTAATTACGATTATGGCCGTAAGTACATAATCGTAATGAAGAAGGATTTCGCGAAATTTCGCGTAAGCGTAATTTTCGCGTAATTTTCGCATTACAGTCGTATCATGCCGTAATTTCGCATTAAACGCTACCGTAATTTCGCTTTAAACCGTAACGCTCCGTATACTATAAAAAAGCCGCCGACTTTAAGGGTTAATAGCAAAGCCCCCTTAAATGCTAAGAGCCTCAAATTTGGAGAATATATTAAGGAGATCAGGAGGAATAAGAGGAAAATTTTTTTTTTCAAAAAGACCTTATAGTTTTTGAGAAAATCGATGTTAGTTTCAAAGGAAAAATGTAAACATTTAAAAACCCGCCGACTTTAACGGTTAATAGCAAAGCCTGCTTAAAGTTTAGGAACACCAAATTCCCAGGGTATATTAAGGGGATCAGTGGGAATAAGAGGAAAAATTTTTTTTTCAAAAAGACCTTATAGTTTTTGAGAAAATCGATTTTTAAGTTTCAAGGGCGAAAATGTCTTTTAAATGCGGAAAATGTCAGTTTTTTTTGCACAGGTAACAATAGTGTATTATTTTCATAGATTCCCCCAAGTGGGAAGAGTTTTACTTACTTCATTCTGAGTGTGGGAAATATAAAAAAAAAACGACGTGGGGTCCCCCCTCCCAGACCTCTTTAACCCCTTGTCCCCCATGCAGGCTGGGATAGCCAGAATGCGGAGCACCGGCCGCGTGGGGCTCCGCACCCTGACTATACCAGCCCGCATGGTCCATGGATTGGGGGGTCTCGGAAGGGGAGGGGCAGCCAAGCTTTCCCCTCCCCCTCCGAGCCCTTGTCCAATCCAAGGACAAGGGGCTCTTCTCCACCTCCGATGGGTGGTGGAGGTGGAGGTGGAGGCCGCGATTTCCTGGGGGGGAGGTTCATGGTGGAATCTGGGAGTCCCCTTTAAAAAGGGGTCCCCCAGATGCCCACCCCCCCTCCCAGGAGAAATGAGTATAGAGGTACTTGTACCCCATACCCATTTCCTTTAAGAGTTAAAGTAAATAAACACACAGACACTTAGAAAAAGTATTTTAATTGAACAAAAAACATAACCACGAAAAAAGTCCTTTAATATTCTTAATTAACCATTAATACTTACCTGTCCCTTTAAATAAATGATCCCTCGCAATATCCTCGGAAATGTTCTATCAGTTACAATGTAACAACTTTGTTACATTGTAACTACGCCGCACCCGACGCCACTCGCCGCTCAGCCGCCGCATACGCGTCCGTGCAGTCCCCGCAGCTCCCGCTGTCCACCCCGCCCACATCTGTCACCCACATGTCACCCACATGTGGGTGACATGTGGGTGACATGTGGGAGAGGCGGGGAGGGCAGCGGAGCCGGCGGGGACTTAGCGTCCTGCACGGACCCGACAGAGCTCTGAGCTATATAGCTCAGAGCTCTGAGAAGCATCTTTGTATTTGGGCTCCAAGGAGCCCCATTGGTCCTTAGCAGACCAATGGGGTTCCTTCAAATCAGAAGGAACCCCATTGGTCTGCTAAGGACCAATGGGGCTCCTTGGAGCCCAAATACAAAGATGCTTTCGAGAGCTCTGAGCTATAGCTCAGAGCTCTGTCGGGTCCTGCAGCACAGACGCGGAGGCGGCGGCGGCGGTGAGTGACGTCGGGTGCGGCGTAGTTACAATGTAACAAAGTTGTTACATTGTAATAACTTTGTTACATTGTAACTGATAGAACATTTCCGAGGATATTGCGTGGGATCATTTATTTAAAGGGACAGGTAAGTATTAATGGTTAATTAAGAATATTAAAGGACTTTTTTCGTGGTTATGTTTTTTGTTCAATTAAAATACTTTTTCTATGTGTTTGTGTGTTTATTTACTTTTAACTCTTAAAGGAAAGGGGTAAGGGGTACTACAAGTACCTCTATACTCATTTCTCCTGGGAGGGGGGTGGGCATCTGGGGGACCCCTTTTTAAAGGGGACTCCCAGATTCCACCATGAACCCCCCACCCAGGAAATCGCGGCCTCCACCTCCACCGCCCATCGGAGGTGGAGAAGAGCCCCTTGTCCTTGGATTGGACAAGGGCTCGGAGGGGGAGGGGAAAGCTTGGCTGCCCCTCCCCTTCCGAGACCCCCCAATCCATGGACCATGCGGGCTGGTATAGTCAGGGTGCGGAGCCCCACGCGGCCGGTGCTCCGCATTCTGGCTATCCCAGCCTGCATGGGGGACAAGGGGTTAAAGAGGTCTGGGAGGGGGGACCCCACGTCGTTTTTTTTTTATATTTCCCACACTCAGAACGAAGTAAGTAAAACTCTTCCCACTTGGGGGAATCTATGAAAATAATACACTATTGTTACCTGTGCAAAAAAAACTGACATTTTCCGCATTTAAAAGACATTTTCGCCCTTGAAACTTAAAAATCGATTTTCTCAAAAACTATAAGGTGTTTTTGAAAAAAAAATGTTTTCCTCTTATTCCCACTGATCCCCTTAATATACCCTAGGAATTTGGTGTTCCTAAACTTTAAGCAGGCTTTGCTATTAACCGTTAAAGTCGGCGGGTTTTTAAATGTATACATTTTTACTTTGAAACTTTAACATCGATTTTCTCAAAAACTATAAGGTCTTTTTGAAAAAAAAATTTTTCCTCTTATTCCTCCTGATCTCCTTAATATATTCTCCAAATTTGAGGCTCTTAGCATTTAAGGGGGCTTTGCTATTAACCCTTAAAGTCGGCGGCTTTTTTATATTATACGGAGCGTTACGGTTTAACGCGAAATTACGGTAGCGTTTAATGCGAAATTACGGCATGAACGAAACGCGAAATTTCGCGTTGAAAATTACGCTTACGGTATTTTCAATTACGATTTTAATGGCAATTTCGCTACGCTAATTTCGCATCGTAATCGCAAATTTCGCATGCGTAATTATAGTAATGCGAAATTACGAAAATTTCAGCTCAACTCTAGTCAGCATCACTACCATTGAAATAGCCCACATAAACAGGTTTTTGTGACCCTAGGCTATGACCTCTTCGGCCTAGGACTGCATTGAACGCGACCCACGCATTGTGCGCATTCTGGACAACACCAATTACTGGGTTTATACCCTTCTGGATCCACAGTACAAACACAATGTTCCAAAACTGCTTGAAGAAAGAGTCAGACAGGTCAAAATGGAAGAATACCAGCAGGCCCTTGTGGAGACTTTAGAGAGGAGATTGACATCCTCCCCCTCCTCTAGCCAGTTGTACGCCGACAGACTGACTTCCGCAAACCCAGGACGACCAGGAGGGCAGCAAACAACACAAGCCGCAGCTAGTGCCCAAAAGGGAATGGTATCGGCAGTGTCCTTGGAGTGGGAAAATTTTCTGACACCCATGCAGCAGCACACAGAACAGCAAGCGTGCAGATCCACCTCCAACACCGATCGCCTGGAGAAGATGGTCAAGGACTACATGTCAGATGGCATAGCTGTGTTGAACAATCCATCTGCACCCTTCAACTATTGGGTATCGAAGCTAGACACCTGGCCTGAACTGGCAATGTACGCAATAGAGGTGCTGGCTTGCCCGGCAGCCAGCGTTATGTCGGAACGCTGTTTCAGTGCTGCCGGAGCCATCGTCACAGATCGGCGTATCCGCCTCTCCACAGAAAATGCAGACCGTCTGACTCAAATTAAAATGAATCAATCCTGGATTGGAAACGACTACGTACGCAACTCTCCCAGGACCCCAACCAAGTAACATGACCAATGAACATCTGTGATGGGTTAGCATTTCTGGTCCCTGTTTATTGAACCTCTCATCTGTATTACATTTATGACTGCATGGCGACAAAATGCAAATTGCTATCCGCACGCTTCTTGTCCTCATGCAAGGCCTGGGTTGTTGTGTCTCAAAGCGTGGCCTTCTCCTCCTGCGCCGCCCTCCTCCTGTTCCATCACGTGTGCTGCTGCTGGGTTAGCGTTACCGGTCCCTTTTCCTGGAACCTCTCATCTGTATTACATTTATGACTGCATGGCGACAAAATGCAAATTGCTATCCGCACGCTTCTTGTCCTCATGCAAGGCCTGGGTTGTTGTGTCTCAAAGCGTGGCCTTCTCCTCCTGCGCCGCCCTCCTCCTGTTCCATCACGTGTGCTGCTGCTGGGTTAGCGTTACCGGTCCCTTTTCCTGGAACCTCTTATCTGTATTACATTTATGACTGCATGCCGACAAAAAGCATGTTACCTGTGCAAAGAAAACAGACATTTCCCGCATTTAAAAGACAGTTTTCCCTTTGAAACTTTAAAATCGATTTTCTCAAAAACTATAAGCTCTTTTTGCTAAAAAAAATTTTTCCTCTTGTACCCACTCCCAAGGTGCACATACCCTGTAAATTTGGGGTATATAGCATGTAAGGAGGCTTTACAAAGCACGAAAGTTCGGGTCCCCATTGACTTCCATTATGTTCGGAGTTCGGCTCGAACACCCGAACATCGCGGCCATGTTCGGCCCGAACCCGAACATCTAGATGTTCGCCCAACACTACACGTGACCCGTTCGGCCAATCACAGCGCTAGCCGAACGTTCGGGTAACGTTCGGCCATGCGCTCTTAGTTCGGCCATATGGCCGAACAGTTTGGCCGAACACCATGAGGTGTTCAACCGAACTCTAACATCACCCGAACAGGGTGATGTTCTGCAGAACCCGAACAGTGGCGAACACTGTTCGCCCAACACTACACCTGTGTAGCCTCTTCCATTACCCAGCTACATAGTCTTGAGCACACACGCTGACTCAGAAAGTATGCCCACCAAGCATTACACAAACATTTCGTACAGATCACCTGTTAGCACTAAATATGTCACCACCAGTGATACATATCAGAAAGTAAATCGGGGAGAGGAAAGATTGTACAGTGGGCAAACGCCGACTAAATGGTCTATAAATAAATATTGTAAAACAAATAAGCAATGTTTTAATTATTTTCATTACAGTTTCTCTTCAAAGTGGGATTGTCAGCCATAAAATCAAATTCCATTTACCCACTGCTCAGTGTTAATTATGCAGTCTACAACCTGACTCTGCATTGCAAGCATTCCAATATAATCATAAATGTGTCTGCTGTAATAAATCTTATCTCAGTCAGCCTGGCTCTATTTGGTACAAAGAAGAGGAGAGGGAAGCTTGTTCTCTACACACACACCCCACACACACACCCCACACACACACCCCACACACGCGCCCCACACACGCGCCCCACACACGCGCCCCACACACGCGCCCCACACACGCGCCCCACACACACGCCCCACACACACGCCCCACACACACGCCCCACACACACGCCCCACACACACGCCCCACACACATGCCCCACACACACACCATGCACACCACACACACCCCCTCCCAACAGATTGGTTGAGGGCAGTTCAGTGTGAAACTGCTAAAATACTATCTATGCTGTGCTCACATGTTTACAAAGCAAGCTAGATATGTCAGCGCAGTTTCTAGGAGAAAAAAATAGTAAGGGGGGAAATTACGTCAGGATTGGCTTCAGTCAGTGGCAGTAAACTGTTTTGTCTTTATTTACTAATGGTATATAAAATTCACTGAAATCAAAACGTTGATGGTACAATACAGATGTGATATAAGTAGAACAAGTATTTATCTACTTATGTGTTTTTTCCTTGAATATTATGGCTGTTCCTGCTGCTTTAAGTTATAATTCTTAAATAAAGAAGGGCTACTTTGGCCTTAAAATTCCAACGTCAATAAGCCGTCCCTGTGTTGTTTTGGATGAATGTCGTATGTGAGTGTTTAGGAGACGGGGAGGATTGGGCTATGCCCTTATCATGGAATTACAGTTTGTAGTGTGGCGGCAATGGTCCAGGAGAAACAGCAAGTAGCTGCGGGTTCACTGCCTGTGTTTATTTTAGTAGCAGAATACAAGGAGTGGATATGAAAACACAGACATAAGAAGGTAGAAGACAAACAAAGGCGCTCTAGAGAAAAGGCAACAAACAAAACGCCCCAGCAACAGACAGCCACCGATTCATGCCTATGGCTTTATTATTGCTGTACTTTCCTCAGGCTGGCTAATCCTTCACATTGGATTGTGGCTAACGTATTCCTGAAATCCAGGCTTGAGAAGCAGAGAGCCTGGGCCTGATGAAGGGCTCCCCCCCAAACATGTAGTGTACTGTCTGCTTCAATACAGCTTGTTGCTGCACACAGCTCCTGAGTGCCGTGTCTTCCTTTCGTTGTTGCCTGGATCCGATGGAGTGAGGAGGGACAGTCTAACCGATGCCAATCCTCTGTTGTTGAAATGTTATGTTAATTGTATGTTATGCTAGGTCCACACCATACACATTTCTGCAATTATTTCCAACATGTCCGATCTGAATTCCCATTTATTTATTTATTTATTTTTTCTCCTGATCAATTTGTGTTAACTTCTATGGAAATAGACTGGAAAATTGATTGAAAAAAACCCCAAAAAATCTATCGAAATTCAGATGGGGCATGTTGGAAATGATTGTATGGTGTGTACGTAGCATGAATGTCGGCAGCTTGAGAACAGACCCCACATTTGGTTAGACCAGTGACAAGCCCAGAGCAGGATCCTTCACCAGGCAACCTAGGCAGGTGCTTGGGGCCTAGTGGGTGTCCATAGGCCCACCTACCACCTTCTCTGACCTCTCTGCACTCTGCAGCTTACCACAAGACCACAAGGGGGTCCCCAATTCTACTACCTTGCCTAGAGCTCTATTGCATCTTAATTCATTTATGGACAAGCCACATAAGTTTGAGTAAATTTACCATAACATGTGCATCAACTTGGAATTCTTAGCATCTCATTAAAACATCCCTACTTGGAATTGGGACAATCACAATCTTCAGGTGCTGCATTTGATTAAACGAAGTCTGACACTTGATCACCACCGGCCCCATCCTCCGGCACTGCGCCGTGTCATATAAATACTACATTTGGGCTTTCTGTAGGGATCTAGTCCGGCATGGCGTCCCTCTGTTTGGAACAAAGTGTCAGACGAACACTTAAACCCCTCCAGCGCCATGCTGCGCCACTGAATAATGGAATTAAGCATGCAAGAGGCGGAGCAACAATGCATGAGCTCACATTAGCTCTGCCCCCTCCACTCCCCCTGATGCTAGGCCGCCTCCTTGCTCTAGTGCAAGGAGGTACAGACCCTCTGGATCACTGCCGCCACTGCAGTTTCCCAATCGCCTATGGGACAGCACACCACAAAAAAAAACAAGTATTGAGGGGGCATAACTGATCGCAAAATTACATTGGAAAGGGTCAAGTATTAGGTGCTTCAGGGGGTTGGAGAAAAGAACTGATCTGACTTACTGGTGATGGGTGACATCAGACCAGGCCTGGATTTATCTAACAGGAGCCTATAGGCACAGATGTCCTGGCACCCTAGACTCCGCCCTCCATGCATGCAGGCCCGGATTTACATCACAGGAGCCTATAGGCACAGATGTCCTGGCACCCTAGACTCCGCCCTCCATGCATGCAGGCCCGGATTTACATCACAGGAGCCTATAGGCACAGATGTCCTGTCACCCTAGACTCCGCCCTCCATGCATGCAGGCCCGGATTTACATCACAGGCGCTATAGGCACAGATGTCCTGGCACCCTAGACTCCGCCCTCCATGCATGCAGGCCCGGATTTACCTCACAGGAGCCTATAGGCACAGATGTCCTGGCACCCTAGACTCCGCCCTCCATACATGCAGGCCTGGATTTACATCACAGGAGCCTATAGGCACAGATGTCCTGGCACACTAGACTCCGCCCTCCATGCATGCAGGCCTGGATTTACCTCACCGGAGCCTATAGGCACAGATGTCCTGGCACCCTAGACTCCGCCCTCCATGCATGCAGGCCCGGATTTACATCACAGGAGCCTATAGGCACAGATGTCCTGGCACCCTAGACTCCGCCCTCCATGCATGCAGGCCCGGATTTAAATCACAGGAGCCTAAAGGCACAGATGTCCTGGCACCCTAGACTCCGTCCTCCATGCAGGCAGGCCCGGATTTACATCACAGGAGCCTATAGGCACAGATGTCCTGGCACCCTAGACTCCGCCCTCCATGCATGCAGGCCCGGATTTACATCACAGGAGCCTATAGGCACAGATGTCCTGGCACCCTAGACTCCGCCCTCCATGCATGCAGGCCCGGATTTACATCACAGGAGCCTATAGGCACAGATGTCCTGGCACCCTAGACTCCGCCCCCCATGCATGCATGCATGCCTGAATTTACATCACAGGAGCCTATAGGCACAATGTCCTGGCACCCTAGACTCCGCCCCCCATGCATGCAGGCCCAAATTTACCTCACAGGAGCCTCCAGGCAGAGATGTCCTGGCACCCTAGACTCCGCCCTCCATGCATGCAGGCCCGGATGTACATCACAGGAGCCTACAGGCACAGATGTCCTGGCACCCTAGACTCTGCCCTCCATGCATACAGGCTCGGATTTACATCACAGGAGCCTATAGGCACAGAGGTCCTGGCACCCTAGACTCCGCCCTCCATGCATGCAGGCCCGGATTTACATCACAGGAGCCTATAGGCACAGATGTCCTGGCACCCTAGACTCCGCCCTCCATGCATGCAGGCCTGGATTTACATCACAGGAGCCTATAGGCACAGATGTCCTGGCACCCTACACTCCGCCCTCCATGCATGCAGGCCTGGATTTATCTAACAGGAGCCTATAGGCACAGATGTCCTGGCACCCTAGACTCCGCCCTCCATACATGCAGGCCTGGATTTACATCACAGGAGCCTATAGGCACAGATGTCCTGGCACCCTAGACTCCGCCCTCCATGCATGCAGGCCCGGATTTACCTCACCGGAGCCTATAGGCACAGATGTCCTGGCACCCTAGACTCCGCCCTCCATGCATGCAGGCCTGGATTTACATCACAGGAGCCTACAGGCACAGATCTCCTGGCACCCTAGACTCCGCCCTCCATGCATGCAGGCCCGGATTTACATCACAGGAGCCTATAGGCACAGATGTCCTGGCACCCTAGACTCCGCCCTCCATGCATGCAGGCCCGGATTTACATCACAGGAGCCTATAGGCACAGATGTCCTGGCACCCTAGACTCCGCCCTCCATGCATGCAGGCCTGAATTTTCATCACAGGAGCCTATAGGCACAATGACCTGGCACCCTAGACTCCGCCCTCCATGCATTCAGGCCCGGATTTACATCACAGGAGCCTATAGGCACAGATGTCCTGGCACCCTAGACTCCGCCCTCCATGCATGCAGGCCCGGATTTACATCACAGGAGCCTATAGGCACAGATGTCCTGGCACCCTAGACTCCGCCCTCCATGCATGCAGGCCCGGATTTACATCACAGAAGCCTATAGGTACAGATGTCCTGGCACCCTAGACTCCGCCCTCCATGCGTGCATGTATGCCTGAATTTACATCACAGGAGCCTATAGGCACAATGTCCTGGCACCCTAGACTCCGCCCTCCATGCATGCAGGCCTGGATTTACATCACAGGAGCCTATAGGCACAGATGTCCTGGCACCCTAGACTCCGCCCTCCATGCATGCAGGCCCAAATTTACCTCACAAGAGCCTACAGGCAGAGATGTCCTGGCACCCTAGACTCCGCCCTCCATGCATGCAGGCCCGGATTTACATCACAGGAGCCTACAGGCAGAGATGTCCTGGCACCCTACACTCCGCCCTCCATGCATGCAGGCCCGGATTTACATCACAGGAGCCTATAGGCACAGATGTCCTGGCACCCTAGACTCCGCCCTCCATGCATGCAGGCCCGGATTTACATCACAGAAGCCTATAGGTACAGATGTCCTGGCACCCTAGACTCCGCCCTCCATGCGTGCATGTATGCCTGAATTTACATCACAGGAGCCTATAGGCACAATGTCCTGGCACCCTAGACTCCGCCCTCCATGCATGCAGGCCTGGATTTACATCACAGGAGCCTATAGGCACAGATGTCCTGGCACCCTAGACTCCGCCCTCCATGCATGCAGGCCCAAATTTACCTCACAAGAGCCTACAGGCAGAGATGTCCTGGCACCCTACACTCCGCCCTCCATGCATGCAGGCCTGGATTTATCTAACAGGAGCCTATAGGCACAGATGTCCTGGCACCCTAGACTCCACCCTCCATACATGCAGGCCTGGATTTACATCACAGGAGCCTATAGGCACAGATGTCCTGGCACCCTAGACTCCGCCCTCCATGCATGCAGGCCCGGATTTACCTCACCGGAGCCTATAGGCACAGATGTCCTGGCACCCTAGACTCCGCCCTCCATGCATGCAGGCCTGGATTTACATCAAAGGAGCCTACAGGCACAGATCTCCTGGCACCCTAGACTCCGCCCTCCATGCATGCAGGCCCGGATTTACATCACAGGAGCCTATAGGCACAGATGTCCTGGCACCCTAGACTCCGCCCTCCATGCATGCAGGGCTGAATTTTCATCACAGGAGCCTATAGGCAGAATGTCCTGGCACCCTAGACTCCGCCCTCCATGCATGCAGGCCCGGATTTACATCACAGGAGCCTATAGGCACAGATGTCCTGGCACCCCAGACTCTGCCCTCCATGCATGCAGGCCAGGATTTACATCACAGGAGCCTATAGGCACAGATGTCCTGGCACCCTAGACTCCGACCCTCCATGCATGCAGGCCCGGATTTACATCACAGGAGCCTATAGGCACAGATGTCCTGGCACCCTAGACTCCGACCCTCCATGCATGCAGGCATGGATTTACATCACAGGAGCCTATAGGCACAGATGTCCTGGCACCCTAGACTCCGCCCTCCATGCATGCAGGCCCAAATTTACCTCACAAGAGCCTACAGGCAGAGATGTCCTGGCACCCTAGACTCCGCCCTCCATGCATTCAGGCCCGGATTTACATCACAGGAGCCTATAGGCACAGATGTCCTGGCACCCTAGACTCCGCCCTCCATGCATGCAGGCCCGGATTTACATCACAGGAGCCTATAGGCACAGATGTCCTGGCACCCTAGACTCCGCCCTCCATGCATGCATGCCCGGATTTACATCACAGGAGCCTATAGGCACAGATGTCCTGGCACCCTACACTCCGCCCTCCATGCATGCAGGCCCGGATTTACATCACAGGAGCCTATAGGCACAGATGTCCTGGTACCCTAGACTCCGCCCTCCATGCATGCAGGCCCGGATTTACCTCACAGGAGCCTATAGGCACAGATGTCCTGGCACCCCAGACTCTGCCCTCCATGCATGCAGGCCAGGATTTACATCACAGGAGCCTATAGGCACAGATGTCCTGGCGCCCTAGACTCCGCCCTCCATGCATGCAGGCCCAGATTTACATCACAGGAGCCTATAGGCACAGATGACCTGGTACCCTAGACTCCGCCCTCCATGCATGCAGGCCCGGATTTACATCACAGGAGCCTATAGGCACAGATGTCCTGGCGCCCTAGACTCCGCCCTCCATGCATGCAGGCCCGGATTTACATCACAGGAGCCTATAGGCACAGATGTTCTGGCGCCCTAGACTCCGCCCTCCATGCATGCAGGCCCGGATTTACATCACAGGAGCCTATAGGCACAGATTTCCTGGCACCCTAGACTCCGCCCTCCATGAACCGAACTGCACTGTCCCAGCTGTCACTTCTCCCTTGCTTCCATTGGCTGTCATAGCCACAGGTGTCCCTTAGCATTAGGTAGTAGCATTAGGTAGCTAAAGGACCCTCAGTATTGCATAGCTAGTGGTGACTGAAGGGAGATCTCGCCAGTGGAATGCAGAGAGCAGGGTCAGGACTCTGCTTAGTGAAGGAGGCACTGGGGAGGGGACTGATCCACCTTTCCATCAGCAGGCGCCTTTAGGCATGTGCCTATACTGTCTTATGGTAAATCCGGGCCTGCGTCTGACCCTAGTGAGGGTTGCTGGATAGTCAGCTAATTTGCTGTGCTGGAAGGTGCAGGCAACGGACAGCTGCAAAGATTCAGGAATGCTAAAACGCCCCTTCTCAGGTAACGCCTAGTGATGCTTGGAATGAACTAATTAGGATTACGCACAATTGTACACATACATTTTTGTATACATAATTACAATTTGTAAATTCAATTGATTTTGTGTAATTATTATTATTATTTAGTATTTATATAGCGCCGACATATTACGCAGCTCTGTACAGAATATATATCTATCTATATCTCTCAAACTCCTTACAGATGTTGACCTGGCTGGGATCAGAACCGGGGACCCAGCGCTGCAAGGCGAGAGCGCTAACCACTACGCCACCGTGCTGCCGAATATCATTTGTAATTTTGCGTAATTGTCTCGTAAATTTCTGCCGACATTAGCAGTGAATCGCAGAGCCCCCTTACATGCTATCATCACCAAATGTTACAGCGGACCTGAACTCAGAACTTCCTCTCCACTCTAAACCATACGCAACAGCATAATAACCTTTCAAGAAAAAAATGTTTGTTGCAGCTGATACAACTCCTGAAATAAATCTGCAGTGTGTCTACTTCCTGCTTTCATGGACGCAATCATAGGTTTAACATCCTGTGATTATCAATTAGCTGCTCTGCTGTGGCAGTCAGCTGACACAGGGGAGAGATCAAATTCAGGGATGGTCATAGTCAGCTAACTTCGCTACGCTGGAACTACGCATATTTTTACGCAAATACGCTTCGCAATCTACGGCTCCGAAATCAGCCACTTTGCTACGTTAGCATATCGTAGACTACGCATTAAAATACGCAAGCTTCACGTATTGCGTAGCGTAGTTGATGCGACCGCTTATGCCCTTATGCGGAAACCTTTCCGCAATAATCTTCTAACTATGCGCATACACAAACTAATATAAGCATACATTCCACCATCCAATGCGGAATTGTATGGGTATAAAGGGCAATAAAATTTCTGCGCATGCGCAATAACCCATATAAATGCAGTTACCGCACGCGTAGTTGACTTCGCAATACATACGTCAACTACGCGTAGCGGGCGAAGCTTCGCATAGCGGGACTACGACTACGAGGAAATGCGTACGTGTAGTTCTTAAACTTCGCCTACGAACTACGATGCAGAGATTTGCGCTGTCGTAGTTTACGAGCAACCCTGATCAAATTACAACTTGTGCTTAGTCACAGATGAGTGGGGGTTAGACAGGCTAAACTCTCTAAATACATACAGGGTGCATTTCTCTGTTTTCCTTCTGTCCTGTGCAAGAGTTCAGGTCCACTTTGAAGAGACGCTAAAGCGGAAAAAAATATGATAAATGGTATGTGTAGTACAGCTAAGAAATAAAACATTAGGAGCAGAGACATAAGTCTAATATTGTTTCCAGTACAGGAAGAGTTAAGAAACTCCAGTTGTTATCTATGCAAAAGAGCCAGTGAGCTCTACGACTTTCAAATTCGCAGAGAGCTCTGTCTTCTGAAGCTTATTATCTCAAGTGTCTGGCACTGTATTGTGTTTTTTTTTTTTTTTGTCCCTGCAGAGAACAGTTCACACGTTCACTTGGCTGCTCTGTAAAATCATTTAAAATGCTTCATAGTGTGTAAACTGCAAATATTAGAGAATGATGCAATGTTATTAAAAAAAATATATAACTGAAAACAAAAATATGAGAGTATTTTCTTTGCTACTAATGTTCTAGTAATTATTATCTGTATAACACAACCAATTCATGATATCATAACTTTTTTTTTTTTCACTTCAATGTCTCTTTAGAGAGAGTAGTGAGTACAAGTCATCAATTTTAAAAATGCAAAGAAAAAATGTTTTTTTTAAACTCAGGAAAATGAGTTTAAAAACCATATTTCCTTTGCAGTTTTCAAATCAATTTTCTTAACCCCTTCGGTACCAGCAGCCTCTGCCCCCTTAAGCTTAAGGAGCAGAGGGTGCTGGTCCAGCAAACCGCCGCATACCGACGAATCGCCGCAATAATCCGTTGCTCCCGCCGGTCACGCCGCTCTGTCCCCGCCGCAGGCTGCTCTCTCTGCTGTCGCTATGACGGCAGAGCGCTGTGCACCGGTCAGGGGCCGCTTTCATTGGATCCTGACCCTGTCACTCAATGTAAGCCAATGGGAACGGCTTACAGTAATGACAGGGCCAGGAGCCAATGAAAAGGGCTCCTGCCCGGCTCACAGTGCTCTGCCGTCATAGAGGTGGCAGGGCAGCACATTGTGGCGGGGACAGAGCGGACAGAGTGGATGGGAAGGCCGTGGGGCGCGCAGTCAATGGGACGTAGAGTTTACGTCTGGTCAGGACCGCAGCGCCCCCTGCCCGCCGTAGATTCATACTCGCTCGGTCCGCAGGTAGTTAAACTACAGGGGCTTTTTTTTTTACACACTGTTCCCTTAACGGAAGTAGCATTTATGGAGGCTTTGCTACTTACCACTAAAATTGGTGCAAAATTAAGCAAAAATTACACAAAATTTCAAATGATCAAAATTACATCAAAATTGTAAATACCAAATAGATTACATTTTTTCCCAAATTTTTTAGAAAAAGAAATTCTAAGAAGAGTTCCCAGCTTCCCAGCATTCTCTGTCAGTGTATCCAGTTTATCTCACTAAGCACATGTGTTGCTCTGATTCCCCTTCACATGTCCCGGACTGACTTCACATGTCCCGGGCTGACTTCACATGTCCCGGGCTGACTTCACATGTCTCACCCTCCGAGATCTGTAATGTGACTTCACATGTCTCACCCTCCGAGATCTGTAATGTGACTTCACATGTCTCACCCTCCGAGATCTGTAATGTGACTTCACATGTCTCACCCTCCGAGATCTGTAATGTGACTTCACATGTCTCACCCTCCGATCTGTAATGTGACTTCACATGTCTCACCCTCCGATCTGTAATGTGACTTCACATGTCTCACCCTCCGATCTGTAATGTGACTTCACATGTCTCACCCTCCGATCTGTAATGTGACTTCACATGTCTCACCCTCCGATCTGTAATGTGACTTCACATGTCCCGGGCTGACTTTACATGTCCCGGGCTGACTTCACATGTCCCGGACTGACTTCACATGTCCTGGGCTGACTTCACATGTCTCACCCTCCGAGATCTGTAATGTGGCCATACAGCATTTTTTCACATTTGTGTTCTGACTTATCATTTTGTGTATCTTCTGCAGCTTTCATGTCATGAGATCCCCACAGGCAAGAGAAGCTCTTGGATTGGTTACAAGGCAGGACCAAACCTGTCTCACAAACATTATTATTGCACTCAAACATTATTATTGCACTCAAAACTGAAACTAAATGGCAAACAGTGACAATAAAGCTGACATAACCCAACTGCTGGTTAAAGCAAATATATAGTAAATAAAATAAAAAAAATAAATCCCTTACTCATGCCTATTTTTATATGCAGGTGGGGTGAAACATCATCTGGGGCACAGCAGCAGAGGGTTCAGGGGCTGCCGTACGCACATTTACTAATCGGCAAAGGCGGTTGTTATCTGACTTTAGTCATGTCAAGTGTGTGTACGAATCAACAGATGCAGGGCAGGTTCTCTCATGAAGCAAGGTGAAACATTTGCATCAGGCTCAGAGATTACAGGGGTGGCATGTTTGTACTGTGTGTTTACACTTACAGCATGCAGTCAGAGTAGGAGGAGAAGTGAGAGGAGAGCAAAGTGAAGAGGTCATGTTTGGGGAAAAGCAGCTTGTTGTGCTGTATGAGGAGTCTGACAGTGAGTGAGGAGGGGGAGGCAGGAGAGCATCATTGGGGAAAAGCAGCTTGTTGTGCTGTGTGAGGAGTCTGACAGTGAGTGAGGAGGGGGAGGCAGGAGAGCAGCATTGGGGAAAAGCAGGTTGTTGTGCTGTGTGAGGAGTCTGACAGTAAGTGAGGAGGGGGAGGCAGGAGAGCAGCATCGGGGAAAAGCAGCTTGTTGTGCTGTGTGAGGAGTCTGACAGTGAGTGAGGAGGGGGGAGGCAGGAGAGCAGCATCGGGGAAAAGCAGCTTGTTGTGCTGTGTGAGGAGTCTGACAGTGAGTGAGGAGGGGGAGGCAGGAGAGCAGCATTGGGGAAAAGCAGCTTGTTGTGCTGTGTGAGGAGTGTGACAGTGAGTGAGGAGGGGGAGGCAGGAGAGCAGCATTGGGGAAAAGCAGGTTGTTGTGCTGTGTGAGGAGTCTGACAGTGAGTGAGGAGGGGGAAGGCAGGAGAGCATCATTGGGGAAAAGCAGCTTGTTGTGCTGTGTGAGGAGTCTGACAGTGAGTGAGGAGGGGGAAGGCAGGAGAGCATCATTGGGGAAAAGCAGCTTGTTGTGCTGTGTGAGGAGTCTGACAGTGAGTGAGGAGGGGGAGGCAGGAGAGCAGCATTGGGGAAAAGCAGCTTGTTGTGCTGTGTGAGGAGTCTGACAGTGAGTGAGGAGGAGGGAGGCAGGAGAGCAGCATTGGGGAAAAGCAGGTTGTTGTGCTGTGTGAGGAGTCTGACAGTGAGTGAGGAGGGGGGAGGCAGGAGAACATCATTGGGGAAAAGCAGGTTGTTGTGCTGTGTGAGGAGTCTGACAGTGAGTGAGGAGGGGGAAGGCAGGAGAGCAGGATTGGGGAAAAGCAGCTTGTTGTGCTGTGTGAGGAGTCTGACAGTGAGTGAGGAGGGGGGAGGCAGGAGAGCAGCATTGGGGAAAAGCAGCATGTTGTGCTGTGTGAGGAGTCTGGCAGTGAGTGAGGAGGGGGGAGGTAGGAGAGCAGCATTGAGGAAAAGCAGCTTGTTGTGCTGTGTGAGGAGTCTGGCAGTGAGTGAGGGGAGGCAGGAGAACATCACTGCAGAAAAGCAACTTGTTGTGCTGTGAGTGAGGAGGGGGGGGGGGGGGCAGGAGAGCAGCATTGGGGAAAAGCAGCTTGTTGTGCTGTGTGAGGAGTCTGGCAGTGAGTGAGGAGGAGGGAGACAGGAGAGCAGCAGTGTTTCTTTTGACTTGCACAGCAGAAGGGAAGAGGTGGCACTGCTGTCCTGAGTGAGGAGGAATGGAGGACAGCCGACTGGCTGAGGGTGAGCAGTATGTTTGTCCCAGACTCACAGCCAGTCAGTGTGATATTGTGTTGAGCTGCAGCATGTCATGTGAGAACATTAAATAAAAAACTGTAAATTGTTAGGTGCTGTGCGATCATTACAAATCCGGGGGGGGAGGGGGGTGGCGCATCCTCACAAGTTTGCCTCGGGCTGCAAAAAGTCTAAAACCAGCCCTGAAAAGATGCCTATGATAACTGTCTGTAATCAGGTGCCTCGTTGGTTAGTTGACCATAGACGATTGGCTACAACTAGCTGTAATTTGGGTGTAGGGGTTAGGAGGTTGGTATTAGACACGGGGTGGATTGTAGGATTAGGCATATTAGGTATTAGGTGCAGGGGTTGTTAGGGCATTACATGGGTGGGGGTTGGTTTAAGGCACTTAAAGGGGGGTTTAGGGTTAGGCATTTTGAGGTTGATTCATTCATCTTTATTGTGCTGTTTAGCGCACAGTAAATTGTAGAGCGTGAGTTAAATGCAAACCCTTTGTGTTGCCGGCAGTGTACCAGGCACCTTCTTTTTTCCAACTTTACATTTTTATTGCAAATTGAAAACATACAGCTTATATACATGGTACAAAATGTTGTATTAATAAAACAGGTAAAGCAATCGACACCATAATAGGTGATGTTGATAATCAGAGCTCCATAGACCATAACATTGAGTGACCTCTACCTTTTGGCTATGCCAAACTTCACACATCGTATCTTAATAAGTCTTGGACCTTAAACTAGCAAACCAAATAACCTATTGTATGAAAGAAACTTTACCCAGTGATCTTAATTCACCTAACAAGAGAACAACTCACGATGTAACCAACCAACTCTATAAACCTGCTCTTAAATGAGCACAAATAATCAGCCTAATAAACTAGATGACCAAATATCCTGTAACATTGAACAAGTTCTGATATCTCTCCATTCATGACTTTACATTTAGTTTACAATGAATGTTAGAAAGTTAAAGTTGAAATAATAAAACATTTAAACTGGCATTATTCACTTTTATATACAGAGCAAGTTTGTGGGATTCTAGGATCGTTGTGTTTAGGATTTGGTCTATTGATAAAATGGCTTAGATTAGGGGTCCCCAAACTTTTTCGATCAAGGGCCAGGTCAACATACTTCAGACAGTTGAGGGGCCGGAACATACATAAAATTACGTTGAAAGACATTACATTAAGGCTGCTTACACACAGGGACGTTACAGGCGCACGTTAGTGCAGCCTGTAACGCTCCCCCAACGCACAGCAATGTAACACAAGTGGGCTATTCACACTGCCCACGTTGCGTTACATGTAACGCTGCACGTTGTAGTGAAAGTGCAGCATGCTACGGCGTTACAGCGGCTTAAGCCGCGTTAGACTTTTTGCACATGCTCAGTCGTGTTGGGGAGGAGCGGAGAGCGGCCAGGCACATGGCTAATTAATATTCACTGCACGTTGTGACGTGCAGTGTTTATTTCCTGGTGCGGCCGCTCTGTGCGGCGATTAGGTGCTACGTTATGCGACCTTAACGTAGCACCTAACGCAACGTCTTGGTGTGCAAGTAGCCTGAATCTAGGTATTGATTCCCCCCCAATCATGTCTGGAGGAGACCTCCCAGCAGCAACCATTCAGTCATGCGGCGCACGGAGAACGTCTTTGTGCAGCAGACAGTGAAGCATACTCAGGTGACAACCTGCCGTACAATTGGCCAGCCGTGTCACCTGATGCTGTATTGGATTGGAAGCCAGCCAATGACTGCTCGCTGGCTTCTACAGTATGTGGATGGGTGGGGCCAGCACTGCTATTCTATATGCGGGCCGACAATATTTAAAGGTGCAGTGTGCCACATCTAAGTTATACATTTTTTGTGTTTGAGGGCCAGTGAAAAAGCCTCGGGGCCGCATTCAGCCGGCGGGCTGTAGTTTGAGGACCACTGGCTTAGGTCATCAGTTTTATTTACTCTTCGGGCTTGCTTTAGTAGCAAAGAAAAGTCTCATTTTTATTTTCAGTTATATAACTTTTTTAACATTGCATCATCCTTTTATATTTGCAATTACAAAGAACACTCTGTACTGCAAACTATTAAACAGGGCAGAGCTAATGACCGTTTGAACTTCCCTGCAGTAAAACCTTACCTGAAGTTGTCTCTCACGGTTTTATTTGCTGTATAAGTGCTTCAGAAAACAGCACTGTAGCCGACCCAAATTGGATCTTAGAGCTCAGAGAAGCTCTTTTGCATAGATAACTACTCATACAATTCATTATCTCAAGTTTATTTTCACTTCACATTCCATTTCAGCATTCCCGTACTTGTCTTGAAAAGTCACAAGCTTATCTTCCACACTGCGCACTTTCCGGACGGAAGTTTATGATGCCGTTTGAAAAAGATTCTAAGAGTCTTTTACACAAGTGATAATTGTTGCCCTATCTGAGTGATCACCCTACTTGTCATCCTATCTATCACGTCTGAAAGATGAGCCTAATAATATGCTTCTTCAAAAGACCGGCGTATGGCTGTTGACAGATCACCGTTAAATTCTGTCATTTCCCCTATGAATTTCCTAAGTGGGAGAGATGTTGTGAAGCGAATCTGTCATCTGTGCTATAATGATGCAAACCACCTCCTGCAATATCTGGCTTAAAGAGATCCGGAAGAGTGTTCAACACAAACTCCCGACAGATGAACTCATTAGAAAGATAACACTGGTAGGAGTGATGTGACCATCTCCATTACAGCCGGTAACACCAGAGCTGCGGTCAGCAATGACCCTTTCTTCAATGAAAATGGGTGCATGTAAAGTACAGGATGTGATGACTGAGTGCAGACACCCCTTTTTCTTGCTTGGAATAAACTGAATACGAGACAGGATTTGCGTATCTGTGCTTACTGTGACATTACGTATCTGTGCCTAGTGTGACATTACGTATCTGTGCCTAGTGTGACATTACGTATCTGTGCCTACTGTGACATTACGTATCTGTGCCTAGTGTGACATTACGTATCTGTGCCTAGTGTGACATTACGTATCTGTGCCTACTGTGACATTACGTATCTGTGCCTACTGTGACATTACGTATTTGTGCTAACTGTGACATTACGTATCTGTGCTAACTGTGACATTACGTATCTGTGCTAACTGTGACATTACGTATCTGTGCTAACTGTGACATTACGTATCTGTGCTAACTGTGACATTACGTATCTGTGCTAACTGTGACATTACGTATCTGTGCTAACTGTGACATTACGTATCTGTGCTAACTGTGACATTACGTATCTGTGCCTAGTGTGACATTACGTATCTGTGCCTAGTGTGACATTGCGTATCTGTGCCTACTGTGACATTACGTATCTGTGCCTAGTGTGACATTGCGTATCTGCGCCTACTGTAACATTGCGTATCTGTGCCTAGTGTGACATTACGAATCTGTGCCTAGTGTAACATTGCGTATCTGCGCCTACTGTGACATTACGTATCTGTGCCTACTGTGACATTACGTATCTGTGCCTAGTGTGACATTACGTATCTGTGCCTACTGTGACATTATGTATCTGTGCCTAGTGTGACATTACGTATCTGTGCCTAGTGTGACATTACGTATCTGTGCCTAGTGTGACATTGCGTATCTGTGCCTACTGTGACATTACGTATCTGTGCTTACTGTGACATTATGTATCTGTGCCTACTGTGACATTACGTATCTGTGCCTAGTGTGACATTACGTATCTGTGCCTAGTGTGACATTACGTATCTGTGCCTAGTGTGACATTGCGTATCTGTGCCTACTGTGACATTACGTATCTGTGCTTACTGTGACATTACGTATCTGTGCCTAGTGTGACATTGCGTATCTGTGCCTACTGTGACATTACGTATCTGTGCTTACTGTGACATTACGTATCTGTGCCTAGTGTGACATTACGTATCTGTGCTAACTGTGACATTATGTATCTGTGCCTACTGTGACATTACGTATCTGTGCCTACTGTGACATTACGTATCTGTGCCTAGTGTGACATTACGTATCTGTGCTTACTGTGACATTATGTATCTGTGCCTACTGTGACATTACGTATCTGTGCCTAGTGTGACATTACGTATCTGTGCCTAGTGTGACATTGCGTATCTGTGCCTACTGTGACATTACGTATCTGTGCTTACTGTGACATTACGTATCTGTGCCTAGTGTGACATTACGTATCTGTGCCTAGTGTGACATTGCGTATCTGTGCCTACTGTGACATTACGTATCTGTGCTTACTGTGACATTACGTATCTGTGCCTAGTGTGACATTACGTATCTGTGCCTAGTGTGACATTACGTATCTGTGCCTACTGTGACATTACGTATCTGTGCCTAGTGTGACATTACGTATCTGTGCCTAGTGTGACATTACGTATCTGTGCCTAGTGTGACATTGCGTATCTGTGCCTACTGTGACATTACGTATCTGTGCTTACTGTGACATTACGTATCTGTGCTTACTGTGACATTATGTATCTGTGCCTACTGTGATATTACGTATCTGTGCCTAGTGTGACATTACGGATCTGTGCCTAGTGTGACATTGCGGATCTGTGCCTACTGTGACATTACGTATCTGTGCTTACTGTGACATTATGTATCTGTGCCTAGTGTGACATTACGTATCTGTGCTAACTGTGACATTATGTATCTCTGCCTACTGTGACATTACGTATCTGTGCCTAGTGTGACATTACGTATCTGTGCTTACTGTGACATTATGTATCTGTGCCTACTGTGACATTACGTATCTGTGCCTAGTGTGACATTACGTATCTGTGCCTAGTGTGACATTACGTATCTGTGCCTAGTGTGACGTTGCGTATCTGTGCCTACTGTGACATTACGTATCTGTGCTTACTGTGACATTACGTATCTGTGCCTAGTGTGACATTACGTATCTGTGCCTAGTGTGACATTGCGTATCTGTGCCTACTGTGACATTACGTATCTGTGCTTACTGTGACATTACGTATCTGTGCCTAGTGTGACATTACGTATCTGTGCTTACTGTGACATTACGTATCTGTGCCTAGTGTGACATTACGTATCTGTGCCTAGTGTGACATTACGTATCTGTGCCTACTGTGACATTACGTATCTGTGCCTAGTGTGACATTACGTATCTGTGCCTAGTGTGACATTGCGTATCTGTGCCTACTGTGACATTACGTATCTGTGCTTACTGTGACATTACGTATCTGTGCTTACTGTGACATTATGTATCTGTGCCTACTGTGATATTACGTATCTGTGCCTAGTGTGACATTACGGATCTGTGCCTAGTGTGACATTGCGTATCTGTGCCTACTGTGACATTACGTATCTGTGCTTACTGTGACATTATGTATCTGTGCCTAATGTGACATTACGTATCTGTGCTAACTGTGACATTATGTATCTGTGCCTACTGTGACATTACGTATCTGTGCCTAGTGTGACATTACGTATCTGTGCTTACTGTGACATTACGTATCTGTGCTTACTGTGACATTACGTATCTGTGCCTAGTGTGACATTACGTATCTGTGCTAACTGTGACATTGCGTATCTGTGCCTAGTGTGACATTACGTATCTGTGCCTAGTGTGACATTACGTATCTGTGCCTAGTGTGACATTACGTATCTGTGCCTAGTGTGACATTACGTATCTGTGCCTAGTGTGACATTACGTATCTGTGCCTAGTGTGACATTACGTATCTGTGCCTACTGTGACATTACGTATCTGTGCCTAGTGTGACATTACGTATCTGTGCCTAGTGTGACATTACGTATCTGTGCCTAGTGTGACATTGCGTATCTGTGCTAACTGTGACATTGCGTATCTGTGCCTAGTGTGACATTACGTATCTGTGCTAACTGTGACATTTCGTATCTGTGCCTAGTGTGACATTACGTATCTGTGCCTAGTGTGACATTACGTATCTGTGCCTAGTGTGACATTACGTATCTGTGCCTAGTGTGACATTACGTATCTGTGCCTAGTGTGACATTACGTATCTGTGCCTAGTGTGACATTGCGTATCTGTGCTAACTGTGACATTGCGTATCTGTGCCTAGTGTGACATTGCGTATCTGTGCTAACTGTGACATTGCGTATCTGTGCCTAGTGTGACATTGCGTATCTGTGCTAACTGTGACATTACGTATCTGTGCCTAGTGTGACATTACGCATCTGCGCCTAGTGTGACATTACGTATCTGCGCCTACTGTGACATTACGTATCTGCGCCTAGTGTGACATTACGTATCTGCGCCTACTGTGACATTACGTATCTGTGCCTACTGTGACATTACGTATCTGTGCTTACTGTGACATTACGTATCTGTGCCTACTGTGACATTACGTATCTGTGCCTAGTGTGACATTACGTATCTGTGCCTACTGTGACATTACGTATCTGTGCCTAGTGTGACATTACGTATCTGTGCCTAGTGTGACTTTACGTATCTGTGCCTAGTGTGACATTACGTATCTGTGCCTAGTGTGACATTGCGTATCTGTGCCTACTGTGACATTACGTATCTGTGCTTACTGTGACATTACGTATCTGTGCCTAGTGTGACATTACGTATCTGTGCCTAGTGTGACATTGCGTATCTGTGCCTACTGTGACATTACGTATCTGTGCTTACTGTGACATTACGTATCTGTGCCTAGTGTGACATTACGTATCTGTGCTTACTGTGACATTACGTATCTGTGCCTAGTGTGACATTACGTATCTGTGCCTAGTGTGACATTACGTATCTGTGCCTACTGTGACATTACGTATCTGTGCCTAGTGTGACATTACGTATCTGTGCCTAGTGTGACATTGCGTATCTGTGCATACTGTGACATTAGGTATCTGTGCTTACTGTGACATTACGTATCTGTGCTTACTGTGACATTATGTATCTGTGCCTACTGTGATATTACGTATCTGTGCCTAGTGTGACATTACGGATCTGTGCCTAGTGTGACATTGCGTATCTGTGCCTACTGTGACATTACGTATCTGTGCTTACTGTGACATTATGTATCTGTGCCTAGTGTGACATTACGTATCTGTGCTAACTGTGACATTATGTATCTGTGCCTACTGTGACATTACGTATCTGTGCCTAGTGTGACATTACGTATCTGTGCTTACTGTGACATTACGTATCTGTGCTTACTGTGACATTACGTATCTGTGCCTAGTGTGACATTACGTATCTGTGCTAACTGTGACATTGCGTATCTGTGCCTAGTGTGACATTACGTATCTGTGCCTAGTGTGACATTACGTATCTGTGCCTAGTGTGACATTACGTATCTGTGCCTAGTGTGACATTACGTATCTGTGCCTAGTGTGACATTACGTATCTGTGCCTAGTGTGACATTACGTATCTGTGCCTACTGTGACATTACGTATCTGTGCCTAGTGTGACATTACGTATCTGTGCCTAGTGTGACATTACGTATCTGTGCCTAGTGTGACATTGCGTATCTGTGCTAACTGTGACATTGCGTATCTGTGCCTAGTGTGACATTACGTATCTGTGCTAACTGTGACATTTCGTATCTGTGCCTAGTGTGACATTACGTATCTGTGCCTAGTGTGACATTACGTATCTGTGCCTAGTGTGACATTACGTATCTGTGCCTAGTGTGACATTACGTATCTGTGCCTAGTGTGACATTACGTATCTGTGCCTAGTGTGACATTGCGTATCTGTGCTAACTGTGACATTGCGTATCTGTGCCTAGTGTGACATTGCGTATCTGTGCTAACTGTGACATTGCGTATCTGTGCCTAGTGTGACATTGCGTATCTGTGCTAACTGTGACATTACGTATCTGTGCCTAGTGTGACATTACGTATCTGCGCCTAGTGTGACATTACGTATCTGCGCCTACTGTGACATTACGTATCTGCGCCTAGTGTGACATTACGTATCTGCGCCTACTGTGACATTACGTATCTGTGCCTACTGTGACATTACGTATCTGTGCCTACTGTGACATTACGTATCTGTGCTTACTGTGACATTACGTATCTGTGCCTAGTGTGACATTACGTATCTGTGCCTAGTGTGACATTACGTATCTGTGCCTAGTGTGACATTATGTATCTGTGCCTACTGTGACATTACGTATCTGTGCCTAGTGTGACATTACATATCTGTGCCTAGTGTGACATTACGTATCTGTGCCTAGTGTGACATTGCGTATCTGTGCCTACTGTGACATTACGTATCTGTGCTTACTGTGACATTACGTATCTGTGCTTACTGTGACATTATGTATCTGTGCCTACTGTGACATTACGTATCTGTGCCTAGTGTGACATTACGGATCTGTGCCTAGTGTGACATTGCGTATCTGTGCCTACTGTGACATTACGTATCTGTGCTTACTGTGACATTATGTATCTGTGCCTAGTGTGACATTACGTATCTGTGCTAACTGTGACATAATGTATCTGTGCCTACTGTGACATTACGTATCTGTGCCTAGTGTGACATTACGTATCTGTGCTTACTGTGACATTATGTATCTGTGCCTACTGTGACATTACGTATCTGTGCCTAGTGTGACATTACGTATCTGTGCCTAGTGTGACATTGCGTATCTGTGCCTACTGTGACATTACGTATCTGTGCTTACTGTGACATTACGTATCTGTGCCTAGTGTGACATTACGTATCTGTGCTAACTGTGACATTATGTATCTGTGCCTACTGTGACATTACGTATCTGTGCCTAGTGTGACATTACGTATCTGTGCTAACTGTGACATTGCGTATCTGTGCCTAGTGTGACATTACGTATCTGTGCCTAGTGTGACATTACGTATCTGTGCCTAGTGTGACATTACGTATCTGTGCCTAGTGTGACATTACGTATCTGTGCCTAGTGTGACATTACGTATCTGTGCCTAGTGTGACATTACGTATCTGTGCCTACTGTGACATTACGTATCTGTGCCTACTGTGACATTACGTATCTGTGCCTAGTGTGACATTACGTATCTGTGCCTAGTGTGACATTGCGTATCTGTGCCTAGTGTGACATTGCGTATCTGTGCTAACTGTGACATTGCGTATCTGTGCCTAGTGTGACATTACGTATCTGTGCTAACTGTGACATTTCGTATCTGTGCCTAGTGTGACATTACGTATCTGTGCCTAGTGTGACATTACGTATCTGTGCCTAGTGTGACATTACGTATCTGTGCCTAGTGTGACATTACGTATCTGTGCCTAGTGTGACATTGCGTATCTGTGCTAACTGTGACATTGCGTATCTGTGCCAAGTGTGACATTGCGTATCTGTGCTAACTGTGACATTACGTATCTGTGCCTTGTGTGACATTACGTATCTGCGCCTAGTGTGACATTACGTATCTGCGCCTAGTGTGACATTACGTATCTGCGCCTACTGTGACATTACGTATCTGCGCCTACTGTGACATTACGTATCTGCGCCTACTGTGACATTACGTATCTGCGCCTAGTGTGACATTACGTATCTGTGCTAACTGTGACATTATGTATCTGTGCCTACTGTGACATTACGTATCTGTGCCTAGTGTGACATTACGTATCTGTGCTAACTGTGACATTACGTATCTGCGCCTACTGTGACATTACGTATCTGCGCCTAGTGTGACATTATGTATCTGTGCCTACTGTGACATTACGTATCTGTGCCTAGTGTGACATTACGTATCTGTGCCTAGTGTGACATTTCGTATCTGTGCCTAGTGTGACATTACGTATCTGTGCCTAGTGTGACATTACGTATCTGTGCCTACTGTGACATTACGTATCTGTGCCTAGTGTGACATTACGTATCTGTGCCTAGTGTGACATTACGTATCTGTGCCTAGTGTGACATTACGTATCTGTGCCTAGTGTGACATTACGTATCTGTGCCTACTGTGACATTACGTATCTGTGCCTAGTGTGACATTACGTATCTGTGCCTAGTGTGACATTACGTATCTGTGCCTACTGTGACATTACGTATCTGTGCCTACTGTGACATTACGTATTTGTGCTAACTGTGACATTACGTATCTGTGCTAACTGTGACAATACGTATCTGTGCTAACTGTGACATTACGTATCTGTGCTAACTGTGACATTACGTATCTGTGCTAACTGTGACATTACGTATCTGTGCCTAGTGTGACATTACGTATCTGTGCCTAGTGTGACATTGCGTATCTGTGCCTACTGTGACATTACGTATCTGCGCCTAGTGTGACATTGCGTATCTGCGCCTACTGTAACATTGCGTATCTGTGCCTAGTGTGACATTACGTATCTGTGCCTAGTGTGACATTGCGTATCTGCGCCTACTGTGACATTACGTATCTGTGCCTACTGTGACATTACGTATCTGTATCAATTTTAATAATTTGTGTCCACCCTGGGGATACTGATTTATAAATAAGCCTTTATTCAGCACAAATACAAAAGATATGCAATTCCGCCCTAAAAACAATTAAAACGAGGGACCTGTGGAGCGCTCCTCACTCATACAACCTAGCACGCCACACTCATCCCATCCACACTGGTACCGGTACCAATCCGACGTAACTCAGAGCGGGGAGACAGAGGCAGCCAGGCTGTAGCAGAAGCCCATCCGTCCAGCTTTACAAAGGTTCTCGGGCACAAGTACAGTCACTTTCACCTTGCTGTATCAATCCGGCCAGTATCTCACCAGTCCTGAACGATTCCGGTCCCGTTCCCGGATTACCGTACTAGCAGGGTATTCACCTGTCCACCTCTCTACCCAGCCGCGCGTCCGCAGCGGGGAGTGGTGGCGTGCTGGTCCACTAGAGAGAGTCCTTCCAGCTGGGAGCTTCAAACTTCGGAGCGCACAGATCACATCACGGGTTATGCCCCGCCCACTACATTACGTATCTGTGCCTAGTGTGACATTACGTATCTGTGCCTACTGTGACATTATGTATCTGTGCCTAGTGTGACATTACGTATCTGTGCCTAGTGTGACATTACGTATCTGTGCCTAGTGTGACATTGCGTATCTGTGCCTACTGTGACATTACGTATCTGTGCCTACTGTGACATTACGTATCTGTGCTTACTGTGACATTATGTATCTGTGCCTACTGTGACATTACGTATCTGTGCCTAGTGTGACATTACGTATCTGTGCCTAGTGTGACATTACGTATCTGTGCCTAGTGTGACATTGCGTATCTGTGCCTACTGTGACATTACGTATCTGTGCTTACTGTGACATTACGTATCTGTGCCTAGTGTGACATTGCGTATCTGTGCCTACTGTGACATTACGTATCTGTGCTTACTGTGACATTACATATCTGTGCCTAGTGTGACATTACGTATCTGTGCTAACTGTGACATTATGTATCTGTGCCTACTGTGACATTACGTATCTGTGCCTAGTGTGACATTACGTATCTGTGCCTAGTGTGACATTACGTATCTGTGCCTAGTGTGACATTACGTATCTGTGCTTACTGTGACATTATGTATCTGTGCCTACTGTGACATTACGTATCTGTGCCTAGTGTGACATTACGTATCTGTGCCTAGTGTGACATTGCGTATCTGTGCCTACTGTGACATTACGTATCTGTGCTTACTGTGACATTACGTATCTGTGCCTAGTGTGACATTACGTATCTGTGCCTAGTGTGACATTGCGTATCTGTGCCTACTGTGACATTACGTATCTGTGCTTACTGTGACATTACGTATCTGTGCCTAGTGTGACATTACGTATCTGTGCTTACTGTGACATTACGTATCTGTGCCTAGTGTGACATTACGTATCTGTGCCTAGTGTGACATTACGTATCTGTGCCTAGTGTGACATTACGTATCTGTGCCTACTGTGACATTACGTATCTGTGCCTAGTGTGACATTACGTATCTGTGCCTAGTGTGACATTACGTATCTGTGCCTAGTGTGACATTGCGTATCTGTGCCTACTGTGACATTACGTATCTGTGCTTACTGTGACATTACGTATCTGTGCTTACTGTGACATTATGTATCTGTGCCTACTGTGACATTACGTATCTGTGCCTAGTGTGACATTACGGATCTGTGCCTAGTGTGACATTGCGTATCTGTGCCTACTGTGACATTACGTATCTGTGCTTACTGTGACATTATGTATCTGTGCCTAGTGTGACATTACGTATCTGTGCTTACTGTGACATTATGTATCTGTGCCTACTGTGACATTACGTATCTGTGCCTAGTGTGACATTACGTATCTGTGCCTAGTGTGACATTGCGTATCTGTGCCTAGTGTGACATTACGTATCTGTGCCTAGTGTGACATTGCGTATCTGTGCCTACTGTGACATTACGTATCTGTGCTTACTATGACATTACGTATCTGTGCCTAGTGTGACATTACGTATCTGTGCTAACTGTGACATTATGTATCTGTGCCTACTGTGACATTACGTATCTGTGCCTAGTGTGACATTACGTATCTGTGCTAACTGTGACATTGCGTATCTGTGCCTAGTGTGACATTACGGATCTGTGCCTAGTGTGACATTGCGTATCTGTGCCTACTGTGACATTACGTATCTGTGCCTAGTGTGACATTACGTATCTGTGCCTAGTGTGACATTACGTATCTGTGCCTAGTGTGACATTACGTATCTGTGCCTAGTGTGACATTACGTATCTGTGCCTAGTGTGACATTACGTATCTGTGCCTACTGTGACATTACGTATCTGTGCCTAGTGTGACATTACGTATCTGTGCCTAGTGTGACATTACGTATCTGTGCCTAGTGTGACATTGCGTATCTGTGCTAACTGTGACATTGCCTATCTGTGCCTAGTGTGACATTACGTATCTGTGCTAACTGTGACATTTCGTATCTGTGCCTAGTGTGACATTACGTATCTGTGCCTAGTGTGACATTACGTATCTGTGCCTAGTGTGACATTACGTATCCGTGCCTAGTGTGACATTGCGTATCTGTGCTAACTGTGACATTGCGTATCTGTGCCTAGTGTGACATTGCGTATCTGTGCTAACTGTGACATTGCGTATCTGTGCCTAGTGTGACATTGCGTATCTGTGCTAACTGTGACATTACATATCTGTGCCTAGTGTGACATTACGTATCTGCGCCTAGTGTGACATTACGTATCTGCGCCTACTGTGACATTACGTATCTGCGCCTAGTGTGACATTACGTATCTGCGCCTACTGTGAAATTACGTATCTGTGCCTACTGTGACATTACGTATCTGTGCCTACTGTGACATTACGTATCTGTGCTTACTGTGACATTACGTATCTGTGCCTAGTGTGACATTACGTATCTGTGCCTAGTGTGACATTACGTATCTGTGCCTAGTGTGACATTACGTATCTGTGCCTACTGTGACATTACGTATCTGTGCCTAGTGTGACATTACGTATCTGTGCCTAGTGTGACATTACGTATCTGAGCCTAGTGTGACATTGCGTATCTGTGCCTACTGTGACATTACGTATCTGTGCTTACTGTGACATTACGTATCTGTGCTTACTGTGACATTATGTATCTGTGCCTACTGTGACATTACGTATCATTGCCTAGTGTGACATTACGGATCTGTGCCTAGTGTGACATTGCGTATCTGTGCCTACTGTGACATTACGTATCTGTGCTTACTGTGACATTATGTATCTGTGCCTAGTGTGACATTACGTATCTGTGCTAACTGTGACATTATGTATCTGTGCCTACTGTGACATTACGTATCTGTGCCTAGTGTGACATTACGGATCTGTGCCTAGTGTGACATTGCGTATCTGTGCCTACTGTGACATTACGTATCTGTGCTTACTGTGACATTATGTATCTGTGCCTAGTGTGACATTACGTATCTGTGCTAACTGTGACATTATGTATCTGTGCCTACTGTGACATTACGTATCTGTGCCTAGTGTGACATTACGTATCTGTGCCTAGTGTGACATTGCGTATCTGTGCCTACTGTGACATTACGTATCTGTGCTTACTGTGACATTACGTATCTGTGCCTAGTGTGACATTACGTATCTGTGCTAACTGTGACATTATGTATCTGTGCCTACTGTGACATTACGTATCTGTACCTAGTGTGACATTACGTATCTGTGCTAACTGTGACATTGCGTATCTGTGCCTAGTGTGACATTACGTATCTGTGCCTAGTGTGACATTACGTATCTGTGCCTAGTGTGACATTACGTATCTGTGCCTAGTGTGACATTACGTATCTGTGCCTAGTGTGACATTACGTATCTGTGCCTAGTGTGACATTACGTATCTGTGCCTAGTGTGACATTACGTATCTGTGCCTACTGTGACATTACGTATCTGTGCCTAGTGTGACATTACGTATCTGTGCCTAGTGTGACATTACGTATCTGTGCCTAGTGTGACATTGCGTATCTGTGCTAACTGTGACATTGCGTATCTGTGCCTAGTGTGACATTACGTATCTGTGCTAACTGTGACATTTCGTATCTGTGCCTAGTGTGACATTACGTATCTGTGCCTAGTGTGACATTACGTATCTGTGCCTAGTGTGACATTACGTATCTGTGCCTAGTGTGACATTGAGTATCTGTGCTAACTGTGACATTGCGTATCTGTGCCTAGTGTGACATTGCGTATCTGTGCTAACTGTGACATTACGTATCTGTGCCTAGTGTGACATTACGTATCTGCGCCTAGTGTGACATTACGTATCTGCGCCTACTGTGACATTACGTATCTGCGCCTAGTGTGACATTACGTATCTGCGCCTACTGTGACATTACGTATCTGCGCCTAGTGTGACATTACGTATCTGCGCCTACTGTGACATTACGTATCTGCGCCTAGTGTGACATTATGTATCTGTGCCTACTGTGACATTACGTATCTGTGCCTAGTGTGACATTACGTATCTGTGCCTAGTGTGACATTACGTATCTGTGCTTACTGTGACATTACGTATCTGTGCTTACTGTGACATTACGTATCTGTGCCTAGTGTGACATTACGTATCTGTGCCTAGTGTGACATTACGTATCTGTGCCTAGTGTGACATTACGTATCTGTGCCTAGTGTGACATTACGTATCTGTGCCTAGTGTGACATTACGTATCTGTGCCTAGTGTGACATTACGTATCTGTGCCTACTGTGACATTACGTATCTGCGCCTAGTGTGACATTACGTATCTGTGCCTAGTGTGACATTACGTATCTGTGCCTACTGTGACATTACGTATCTGCGCCTAGTGTGACATTACGTATCTGTGCCTAGTGTGACATTACGTATCTGTGGTAACTGTGACATTACGTATCTGCGCCTAGTGTGACATTGCGTATCTGTGCTAACTGTGACATTACGTATCTGTGCCTAGTGTGACATTACGTATCTGCGCCTAGTGTGACATTACGTATCTGCGCCTACTGTGACATTAAGTATCTGCGCCTAGTGTGACATTACGTATCTGCGCCTACTGTGACATTACGTATCTGTGCCTACTGTGACATTACGTATCTGTGCCTACTGTGACATTACGTATCTGTGCTTACTGTGACATTACGTATCTGTGCCTAGTGTGACATTACGTATCTGTGCCTAGTGTGACATTACGTATCTGTGCCTACTGTGACATTACGTATCTGTGCCTACTGTGACATTTCGTATCTGTGCCTAGTGTGACATTACGTATCTGTGCCTACTGTGACATTACGTATCTGCGCCTAGTGTGACATTACGTATCTGTGCCTACTGTGACATTACGTATCTGTGCCTACTGTGACATTACGTATCTGTGCCTACTGTGACATTACGTATCTGTGCCTACTGTGACATTACGTATCTGTGCCTAGTGTGACATTACGTATCTGTGCCTACTGTGACATTACGTATCTGTGCCTACTGTGACATTACGTATCTGTGCCTAGTGTGACATTACGTATCTGTGCCTAGTGTGACATTACGTATCTGTGCCTAGTGTGACATTACGTATCTGTGCCTAGTGTGACATTACGTATCTGCGCCTAGTGTGACATTACGTATCTGTGCTAACTGTGACATTTCGTATCTGTGCCTAGTGTGACATTGCGTATCTGTGCCTACTGTGACATTACGTATCTGTGCGTACTGTGACATTACGTATCTGCGCCTAGTGTGACATTACGTATCTGTGCTAACTGTGACATTTCGTATCTGTGCCTAGTGTGACATTGCGTATCTGTGCCTACTGTGACATTACGTATCTGTGCGTACTGTGACATTACGTATCTGTGCCTAGTGTGACATTACGTATCTGTGCCTACTGTGACATTACGTATCTGTGCCTACTGTGACATTACGTATCTGTGCCTAGTGTGACATTACGTATCTGTGCCTAGTGTGACATTACGTATCTGTGCCTAGTGTGACATTACGTATCTGTGCGTACTCTGACATTACGTATCTGTGCCTAGTGTGACATTACGTATCTGTGCCTACTGTGACATTACGTATCTGTGCGTACTGTGACATTACGTATCTGTGCCTACTGTGACATTACGTATCTGCGCCTAGTGTGACATTACGTATCTGTGCTAACTGTGACATTTCGTATCTGTGCCTAGTGTGACATTGCGTATCTGTGCCTACTGTGACATTACGTATCTGTGCGTACTGTGACATTACGTATCTGCGCCTAGTGTGACATTACGTATCTGTGCTAACTGTGACATTTCGTATCTGTGCCTAGTGTGACATTGCGTATCTGTGCCTACTGTGACATTACGTATCTGTGCGTACTGTGACATTACGTATCTGTGCCTAGTGTGACATTACGTATCTGTGCCTAGTGTGACATTACGTATCTGTGCCTACTGTGACATTACGTATCTGTGCCTAGTGTGACATTACGTATCTGTGCCTACTGTGACATTACGTATCTGTGCCTACTGTGACATTACGTATCTGTGCCTAGTGTGACATTACGTATCTGTGCGTACTGTGACATTACGTATCTGTGCCTACTGTGACATTACGTATCTGCGCCTAGTGTGACATTACGTATCTGTGCGTACTCTGACATTACGTATCTGTGCCTAGTGTGACATTACGTATCTGTGCCTACTGTGACATTACGTATCTGTGCGTACTGTGACATTACGTATCTGTGCCTACTGTGACATTACGTATCTGCGCCTAGTGTGACATTACGTATCTGTGCTAACTGTGACATTTCGTATCTGTGCCTAGTGTGACATTGCGTATCTGTGCCTACTGTGACATTACGTATCTGTGCGTACTGTGACATTACGTATCTGCGCCTAGTGTGACATTACGTATCTGTGCTAACTGTGACATTTCGTATCTGTGCCTAGTGTGACATTGCGTATCTGTGCCTACTGTGACATTACGTATCTGTGCATACTGTGACATTACGTATCTGTGCCTAGTGTGACATTACGTATCTGTGCCTAGTGTGACATTACGTATCTGTGCCTACTGTGACATTACGTATCTGTGCCTAGTGTGACATTACGTATCTGTGCCTACTGTGACATTACGTATCTGTGCCTACTGTGACATTACGTATCTGTGCCTAGTGTGACATTACGTATCTGTGCCTAGTGTGACATTACTTATCTGTGCCTAGTGTGACATTACGTATCTGTGCCTAGTGTGACATTACGTATCTGTGCCTAGTGTGACATTACGTATCTGTGCCTACTGTGACATTACGTATCTGTGCCTAGTGTGACATTACGTATCTGTGCCTAGTGTGACATTACGTATCTGTGCCTAGTGTGACATTACGTATCTGTGCGTACTGTGACATTACGTATCTGTGCCTACTGTGACATTACATATCTGTGCTAACTGTGACATTACGTATCTGTGCCTAGTGTGACATTACGTATCTGCGCCTACTGTGACATTACTTATCTGTGCCTAGTGTGACATTACGTATCTGTGCCTAGTGTGACATTACGTATCTGTGCCTAGTGTGACATTACGTATCTGTGCCTAGTGTGACATTACGTATCTGTGCCTAGTGTGACATTACGTATCTGTGCTAACTGTGACATTATGTATCTGTGCCTACTGTGACATTGCGTATCTGTGCCTACTGTGACATTACGTATCTGTGCCTGTGACATTACGTATCTGTGCCTAGTGTGACATTACGTATCTGTGCCTAGTGTGACATTATGTATCTGTGCCTACTGTGACATTACGTATCTGTGCCTACTGTGACATTACGTATCTGTGCCTAGTGTGACATTATGTATCTGTGCCTAGTGTGACATTACGTATCTGTGCCTACTGTGACATTACGTATCTGTGCTAACTGTGACATTACGTATCTGTGCCTAGTGTGACATTACGTATCTGTGCCTAGTGTGACATTACGTATCTGTGCCTACTGTGACATTACGTATCTGTGCCTACTGTGACATTACGTATCTGTGCCTAGTGTGACATTACGTATCTGTGCTAACTGTGACATTACGTATCTGTGCTAACTGTGACATTACGTATCTGTGCTAACTGTGACATTACGTATCTGTGCTAACTGTGACATTACGTATCTGTGCCTAGTGTGACATTATGTATCTGTGCCTAGTGTGACATTACGTATCTGTGCCTACTGTGACATTACGTATCTGTGCTAACTGTGACATTACGTATCTGTGCCTAGTGTGACATTACGGATCTGTGCCTAGTGTGACATTGCGTATCTGTGCCTACTGTGACATTACGTATCTGTGCTTACTGTGACATTATGTATCTGTGCCTAGTGTGACATTACGTATCTGTGCTAACTGTGACATTACGTATCTGTGCTAACTGTGACATTATGTATCTGTGCCTACTGTGACATTACGTATCTGTGCCTAGTGTGACATTACGTATCTGTGCTTACTGTGACATTATGTATCTGTGCCTACTGTGACATTACGTATCTGTGCCTAGTGTGACATTACGTATCTGTGCCTAGTGTGACATTGCGTATCTGTGCCTACTGTGACATTACGTATCTGTGCTTACTGTGACATTACGTATCTGTGCCTAGTGTGACATTACGTATCTGTGCTAACTGTGACATTATGTATCTGTGCCTACTGTGACATTACGTATCTGTGCCTAGTGTGACATTACGTATCTGTGCTAACTGTGACATTGCGTATCTGTGCCTAGTGTGACATTACGTATCTGTGCCTAGTGTGACATTACGTATCTGTGCCTAGTGTGACATTACGTATCTGTGCCTAGTGTGACATTACGTATCTGTGCCTAGTGTGACATTACGTATCTGTGCCTAGTGTGACATTACGTATCTGTGCCTAGTGTGACATTACGTATCTGTGCCTACTGTGACATTACGTATCTGTGCCTAGTGTGACATTACGTATCTGTGCCTAGTGTGACATTACGTATCTGTGCCTAGTGTGACATTGCGTATCTGTGCTAACTGTGACATTGCGTATCTGTGCCTAGTGTGACATTACGTATCTGTGCTAACTGTGACATTTCGTATCTGTGCCTAGTGTGACATTACGTATCTGTGCCTAGTGTGACATTACGTATCTGTGCCTAGTGTGACATTACGTATCTGTGCCTAGTGTGACATTACGTATCTGTGCCTAGTGTGACATTGCGTATCTGTGCTAACTGTGACATTGCGTATCTGTGCCTAGTGTGACATTGCGTATCTGTGCTAACTGTGACATTACGTATCTGTGCCTAGTGTGACATTACGTATCTGCGCCTAGTGTGACATTACGTATCTGCGCCTACTGTGACATTACGTATCTGCGCCTACTGTGACATTACGTATCTGCGCCTAGTGTGACATTACGTATCTGCGCCTACTGTGACATTACGTATCTGCGCCTAGTGTGACATTACGTATCTGCGCCTACTGTGACATTACGTATCTGCGCCTACTGTGACATTACGTATCTGTGCCTAGTGTGACATTACGTATCTGCGCCTACTGTGACATTACGTATCTGCGCCTAGTGTGACATTATGTATCTGTGCCTACTGTGACATTACGTATCTGTGCCTAGTGTGACATTACGTATCTGTGCCTAGTGTGACATTTCGTATCTGTGCCTAGTGTGACATTACGTATCTGTGCCTAGTGTGACATTACGTATCTGTGCCTAGTGTGACATTACGTATCTGTGCCTAGTGTGACATTACGTATCTGTGCCTAGTGTGACATTACGTATCTGTGCCTAGTGTGACATTACGTATCTGTGCCTACTGTGACATTACGTATCTGTGCCTAGTGTGACATTACGTATCTGTGCCTAGTGTGACATTACGTATCTGTGCCTAGTGTGACATTACGTATCTGTGCCTACTGTGACATTACGTATTTGTGCTAACTGTGACATTACGTATCTGTGCTAACTGTGACAATACGTATCTGTGCTAACTGTGACATTACGTATCTGTGCTAACTGTGACATTACGTATCTGTGCTAACTGTGACATTACGTATCTGTGCCTAGTGTGACATTACGTATCTGTGCCTAGTGTGACATTGCGTATCTGTGCCTACTGTGACATTACGTATCTGCGTCTAGTGTGACATTGCGTATCTGCGCCTACTGTAACATTGCGTATCTGTGCCTAGTGTGACATTACGTATCTGTGCCTAGTGTGACATTGCGTATCTGCGCCTACTGTGACATTACGTATCTGTGCCTACTGTGACATTACGTATCTGTATCAATTTTAATAATTTGTGTCCACCCTGGGGATACTGATTTATAAATAAGCCTTTATTCAGCACAAATACAAAAGATATGCAATTCCGCCCTAAAAACAATTAAAACGAGGGACCTGTGGAGCGCTCCTCACTCATACAACCTAGCACGCCACACTCATCCCATCCACACTGGTACCGGTACCAATCCGACGTAACTCAGAGCGGGGAGACAGAGGCAGCCAGGCTGTAGCAGAAGCCCATCCATCCAGCTTTACAAAGGTTCTCGGGCACAAGTACAGTCACTTTCACCTTGCTGTATCAATCCGGCCAGTATCTCACCAGTCCTGAACGATTCCGGTCCCGTTCCCGGATTACCGTACTAGCAGGGTATTCACCTGTCCACCTCTCTACCCAGCCGCGCGTCCGCAGCGGGGAGTGGTGGCGTGCTGGTCCACTAGAGAGAGTCCTTCCAGTTGGGAGCTTCAAACTTCGGAGCGCACAGATCACATCACGGGTTATGCCCCGCCCACTACATTACGTATCTGTGCCTAGTGTGACATTACGTATCTGTGCCTACTGTGACATTATGTATCTGTGCCTAGTGTGACATTACGTATCTGTGCCTAGTGTGACATTACGTATCTGTGCCTAGTGTGACATTGCGTATCTGTGCCTACTGTGACATTACGTATCTGTGCTTACTGTGACATTATGTATCTGTGCCTACTGTGACATTACGTATCTGTGCCTAGTGTGACATTACGTATCTGTGCCTAGTGTGACATTACGTATCTGTGCCTAGTGTGACATTGCGTATCTGTGCCTACTGTGACATTACGTATCTGTGCTTACTGTGACATTACGTATCTGTGCCTAGTGTGACATTGCGTATCTGTGCCTACTGTGACATTACGTATCTGTGCTTACTGTGACATTACGTATCTGTGCCTAGTGTGACATTACGTATCTGTGCTAACTGTGACATTATGTATCTGTGCCTACTGTGACATTACGTATCTGTGCCTAGTGTGACATTACGTATCTGTGCCTAGTGTGACATTACGTATCTGTGCCTAGTGTGACATTACGTATCTGTGCTTACTGTGACATTATGTATCTGTGCCTACTGTGACATTACGTATCTGTGCCTAGTGTGACATTACGTATCTGTGCCTACTGTGACATTGCGTATCTGTGCCTACTGTGACATTACGTATCTGTGCTTACTGTGACATTACGTATCTGTGCCTAGTGTGACATTACGTATCTGTGCCTAGTGTGACATTGCGTATCTGTGCCTACTGTGACATTACGTATCTGTGCTTACTGTGACATTACGTATCTGTGCCTAGTGTGACATTACGTATCTGTACTTACTGTGACATTACGTATCTGTGCCTAGTGTGACATTACGTATCTGTGCCTAGTGTGACATTACGTATCTGTGCCTACTGTGACATTACGTATCTGTGCCTAGTGTGACATTACGTATCTGTGCCTAGTGTGACATTACGTATCTGTGCCTAGTGTGACATTGCGTATCTGTGCCTACTGTGACATTACGTATCTGTGCTTACTGTGACATTACGTATCTGTGCTTACTGTGACATTATGTATCTGTGCCTACTGTGACATTACGTATCTGTGCCTAGTGTGACATTACGGATCTGTGCCTAGTGTGACATTGCGTATCTGTGCCTACTGTGACATTACGTATCTGTGCTTACTGTGACATTATGTATCTGTGCCTAGTGTGACATTACGTATCTGTGCTTACTGTGACATTATGTATCTGTGCCTACTGTGACATTACGTATCTGTGCCTAGTGTGACATTACGTATCTGTGCCTAGTGTGACATTACGTATCTGTGCCTAGTGTGACATTGCGTATCTGTGCCTAGTGTGACATTACGTATCTGTGCCTAGTGTGACATTGCGTATCTGTGCCTACTGTGACATTACGTATCTGTGCTTACTATGACATTACGTATCTGTGCCTAGTGTGACATTACGTATCTGTGCTAACTGTGACATTATGTATCTGTGCCTACTGTGACATTACGTATCTGTGCCTAGTGTGACATTACATATCTGTGCTAACTGTGACATTGCGTATCTGTGCCTAGTGTGACATTGCGTATCTGTGCCTACTGTGACATTGCGTATCTGTGCCTAGTGTGACATTACGTATCTGTGCCTAGTGTGACATTACGTATCTGTGCCTAGTGTGACATTACGTATCTGTGCCTAGTGTGACATTACGTATCTGTGCCTAGTGTGACATTACGTATCTGTGCCTAGTGTGACATTACGTATCTGTGCCTAGTGTGACATTACGTATCTGTGCCTACTGTGACATTACGTATCTGTGCCTAGTGTGACATTACGTATCTGTGCCTAGTGTGACATTACGTATCTGTGCCTAGTGTGACATTGCGTATCTTTGCTAACTGTGACATTGCCTATCTGTGCCTAGTGTGACATTACGTATCTGTGCTAACTGTGACATTTCGTATCTGTGCCTAGTGTGACATTACGTATCTGTGCCTAGTGTGACATTACGTATCTGTGCCTAGTGTGACATTGCGTATCTGTGCCTAGTGTGACATTGCGTATCTGTGCTAACTGTGACATTGCGTATCTGTGCCTAGTGTGACATTACGGATCTGTGCCTAGTGTGACATTACGGATCTGTGCCTAGTGTGACATTGCGTATCTGTGCTAACTGTGACATTGCGTATCTGTGCCTAGTGTGACATTGCGTATCTGTGCTAACTGTGACATTACATATCTGTGCCTAGTGTGACATTACGTATCTGCGCCTAGTGTGACATTACGTATCTGCGCCTACTGTGACATTACGTATCTGCGCCTAGTGTGACATTACGTATCTGCGCCTAGTGTGACATTACGTATCTGCGCCTACTATGAAATTACGTATCTGTGCCTACTGTGACATTACGTATCTGTGCCTACTGTGACATTACGTATCTGTGCTTACTGTGACATTACGTATCTGTGCCTAGTGTGACATTACGTATCTGTGCCTAGTGTGACATTACGTATCTGTGCCTAGTGTGACATTACGTATCTGTGCCTACTGTGACATTACGTATCTGTGCCTAGTGTGACATTACGTATCTGTGCCTAGTGTGACATTACGTATCTGTGCCTAGTGTGACATTGCGTATCTGTGCCTACTGTGACATTACGTATCTGTGCTTACTGTGACATTACGTATCTGTGCTTACTGTGACATTATGTATCTGTGCCTACTGTGACATTACGTATCTGTGCCTAGTGTGACATTACGGATCTGTGCCTAGTGTGACATTGCGTATCTGTGCCTACTGTGACATTACGTATCTGTGCTTACTGTGACATTATGTATCTGTGCCTAGTGTGACATTACGTATCTGTGCTAACTGTGACATTATGTATCTGTGCCTACTGTGACATTACGTATCTGTGCCTAGTGTGACATTACGGATCTGTGCCTAGTGTGACATTACGGATCTGTGCCTAGTGTGACATTGCGTATCTGTGCCTACTGTGACATTACGTATCTGTGCTTACTGTGACATTATGTATCTGTGCCTAGTGTGACATTACGTATCTGTGCTAACTGTGACATTATGTATCTGTGCCTACTGTGACATTACGTATCTGTGCCTAGTGTGACATTACGTATCTGTGCCTAGTGTGACATTGCGTATCTGTGCCTACTGTGACATTACGTATCTGTGCTTACTGTGACATTACGTATCTGTGCCTAGTGTGACATTACGTATCTGTGCTAACTGTGACATTATGTATCTGTGCCTACTGTGACATTACGTATCTGTGCCTAGTGTGACATTACGTATCTGTGCTAACTGTGACATTGCGTATCTGTGCCTAGTGTGACATTACGTATCTGTGCCTAGTGTGACATTACGTATCTGTGCCTAGTGTGACATTACGTATCTGTGCCTAGTGTGACATTACGTATCTGTGCCTAGTGTGACATTACGTATCTGTGCCTAGTGTGACATTACGTATCTGTGCCTAGTGTGACATTACGTATCTGTGCCTACTGTGACATTACGTATCTGTGCCTAGTGTGACATTACGTATCTGTGCCTAGTGTGACATTATGTATCTGTGCCTAGTGTGACATTGCGTATCTGTGCTAACTGTGACATTGCGTATCTGTGCCTAGTGTGACATTACATATCTGTGCTAACTGTGACATTTCGTATCTGTGCCTAGTGTGACATTACGTATCTGTGCCTAGTGTGACATTACGTATCTGTGCCTAGTGTGACATTACGTATCTGTGCCTAGTGTGACATTGAGTATCTGTGCTAACTGTGACATTGCGTATCTGTGCCTAGTGTGACATTGCGTATCTGTGCTAACTGTGACATTACGTATCTGTGCCTAGTGTGACATTACGTATCTGTGCCTAGTGTGACATTACGTATCTGCGCCTAGTGTGACATTACGTATCTGCGCCTACTGTGACATTACGTATCTGCGCCTAGTGTGACATTACGTATCTGCGCCTACTGTGACATTACGTATCTGCGCCTAGTGTGACATTACGTATCTGCGCCTACTGTGACATTACGTATCTGCGCCTAGTGTGACATTATGTATCTGTGCCTACTGTGACATTACGTATCTGTGCCTAGTGTGACATTACGTATCTGTGCCTAGTGTGACATTACGTATCTGTGCCTAGTGTGACATTACGTATCTGTGCCTAGTGTGACATTACGTATCTGTGCCTAGTGTGACATTACGTATCTGTGCCTACTGTGACATTACGTATCTGCGCCTAGTGTGACATTACGTATCTGTGCCTAGTGTGACATTACGTATCTGTGGTAACTGTGACATTACGTATCTGCGCCTAGTGTGACATTGCGTATCTGTGCTAACTGTGACATTACGTATCTGTGCCTAGTGTGACATTACGTATCTGCGCCTAGTGTGACATTACGTATCTGCGCCTACTGTGACATTACGTATCTGCGCCTAGTGTGACATTACGTATCTGCGCCTACTGTGACATTACGTATCTGTGCCTACTGTGACATTACGTATCTGTGCCTACTGTGACATTACGTATCTGTGCTTACTGTGACATTACGTATCTGTGCCTAGTGTGACATTACGTATCTGTGCCTAGTGTGACATTACGTATCTGTGCCTACTGTGACATTATGTATCTGTGCCTACTGTGACATTTCGTATCTGTGCCTAGTGTGACATTACGTATCTGTGCCTACTGTGACATTACGTATCTGCGCCTAGTGTGACATTACGTATCTGTGCCTACTGTGACATTACGTATCTGTGCCTACTGTGACATTACGTATCTGTGCCTACTGTGACATTACGTATCTGTGCCTACTGTGACATTACGTATCTGTGCCTAGTGTGACATTACGTATCTGTGCCTACTGTGACATTACGTATCTGTGCCTACTGTGACATTACGTATCTGTGCCTAGTGTGACATTACGTATCTGTGCCTAGTGTGACATTACGTATCTGTGCCTAGTGTGACATTACGTATCTGTGCCTAGTGTGACATTACGTATCTGTGCCTACTGTGACATTACGTATCTGTGCCTAGTGTGACATTACGTATCTGTGCCTAGTGTGACATTACGTATCTGTGCCTAGTGTGACATTACGTATCTGTGCGTACTGTGACATTACGTATCTGTGCCTAGTGTGACATTACGTATCTGTGCCTACTGTGACATTACGTATCTGTGCGTACTGTGACATTACGTATCTGTGCCTACTGTGACATTACGTATCTGCGCCTAGTGTGACATTACGTATCTGTGCTAACTGTGACATTTCGTATCTGTGCCTAGTGTGACATTGCGTATCTGTGCCTACTGTGACATTACGTATCTGTGCGTACTGTGACATTACGTATCTGCGCCTAGTGTGACATTACGTATCTGTGCTAACTGTGACATTTCGTATCTGTGCCTAGTGTGACATTGCGTATCTGTGCCTACTGTGACATTACGTATCTGTGCGTACTGTGACATTACGTATCTGTGCCTAGTGTGACATTACGTATCTGTGCCTACTGTGACATTACGTATCTGTGCCTAGTGTGACATTACGTATCTGTGCCTACTGTGACATTACGTATCTGTGCCTACTGTGACATTACGTATCTGTGCCTAGTGTGACATTACGTATCTGTGCCTAGTGTGACATTACGTATCTGTGCCTAGTGTGACATTACGTATCTGTGCCTAGTGTGACATTACGTATCTGTGCCTAGTGTGACATTACGTATCTGTGCCTACTGTGACATTACGTATCTGTGCCTAGTGTGACATTACGTATCTGTGCCTAGTGTGACATTACGTATCTGTGCCTAGTGTGACATTACGTATCTGTGCCTAGTGTGACATTACGTATCTGTGCGTACTGTGACATTACGTATCTGTGCCTAGTGTGACATTACGTATCTGTGCCTACTGTGACATTACGTATCTGTGCGTACTGTGACATTACGTATCTGTGCCTACTGTGACATTACGTATCTGCGCCTAGTGTGACATTACGTATCTGTGCTAACTGTGACATTTCGTATCTGTGCCTAGTGTGACATTGCGTATCTGTGCCTACTGTGACATTACGTATCTGTGCGTACTGTGACATTACGTATCTGCGCCTAGTGTGACATTACGTATCTGTGCTAACTGTGACATTTCGTATCTGTGCCTAGTGTGACATTGCGTATCTGTGCCTACTGTGACATTACGTATCTGTGCGTACTGTGACATTACGTATCTGCGCCTAGTGTGACATTACGTATCTGTGCTAACTGTGACATTTCGTATCTGTGCCTAGTGTGACATTGCGTATCTGTGCCTACTGTGACATTACGTATCTGTGCGTACTGTGACATTACGTATCTGTGCCTAGTGTGACATTACGTATCTGTGCCTACTGTGACATTACGTATCTGCGCCTAGTGTGACATTACGTATCTGCGCCTACTGTGACATTACGTATCTGCGCCTACTGTGACATTACGTATCTGCGCCTACTGTGACATTACGTATCTGTGCCTAGTGTGACATTACATATCTGTGCCTAGTGTGACATTACATATCTGTGCTTACTGTGACATTACGTATCTGTGCCTAGTGTGACATTACGTATCTGCGCCTAGTGTGACATTACGTATCTGCGCCTAGTGTGACATTACGTATCTGCGCCTACTGTGACATTACGTATCTGCGCCTACTGTGACATTACGTATCTGCGCCTACTGTGACATTACGTATCTGTGCCTAGTGTGACATTACATATCTGTGCCTACTGTGACATTACGTATCTGTGCCTAGTGTGACATTACGTATCTGTGCCTACTGTGACATTACGTATCTGTGCCTAGTGTGACATTACATATCTGTGCCTAGTGTGACATTACGTATCTGTGCTAACTGTGACATTACGTATCTGTGCCTAGTGTGACATTACGTATCTGTGCCTAGTGTGACATTACGTATCTGTGCCTAGTGTGACATTGCGTATCTGTGCCTACTGTGACATTACGTATCTGTGCGTACTGTGACATTACGTATCTGTGCCTAGTGTGACATTACGTATCTGTGCCTACTGTGACATTACGTATCTGTGCCTAGTGTGACATTACGTATCTGTGCCTACTGTGACATTACGTATCTGTGCCTACTGTGACATTACGTATCTGTGCCTAGTGTGACATTACGTATCTGTGCCTAGTGTGACATTACGTATCTGTGCCTAGTGTGACATTACGTATCTGTGCCTAGTGTGACATTACGTATCTGTGCCTACTGTGACATTACGTATCTGTGCCTACTGTGACATTGCGTATCTGTGCCTAGTGTGACATTACGTATCTGTGCCTACTGTGACATTACGTATCTGCGCCTAGTGTGACATTACGTATCTGCGCCTAGTGTGACATTACGTATCTGTGCCTACTGTGACATTACGTATCTGTGCTTACTGTGACATTACGTATCTGTGCCTAGTGTGACATTACGTATCTGCGCCTAGTGTGACATTACGTATCTGTGCCTACTGTGACATTACGTATCTGCGCCTAGTGTGACATTACGTATCTGTGCTTACTGTGACATTACGTATCTGTGCCTACTGTGACATTACGTATCTGCGCCTAGTGTGACATTACGTATCTGTGCCTACTGTGACATTACGTATCTGTGCTAACTGTGACATTACGTATCTGTGCCTAGTGTGACATTACGTATCTGTGCCTAGTGTGACATTACGTATCTGTGCCTAGTGTGACATTACGTATCTGTGCCTACTGTGATATTACGTATCTGTGCTTACTGTGACATTACGTATCTGTGCCTAGTGTGACATTACGTATCTGTGCTTACTGTGACATTACGTATCTGTGCCTAGTGTGACATTACGTATCTGTGCCTACTGTGACATTACGTATCTGCGCCTAGTGTGACATTACGTATCTGCGCCTAGTGTGACATTACGTATCTGTGCCTACTGTGACATTACGTATCTGTGCTTACTGTGACATTACGTATCTGTGCCTAGTGTGACATTACGTATCTGCGCCTAGTGTGACATTACGTATCTGTGCCTACTGTGACATTACGTATCTGCGCCTAGTGTGACATTACGTATCTGTGCTTACTGTGACATTACGTATCTGTGCCTACTGTGACATTACGTATCTGCGCCTAGTGTGACATTACGTATCTGTGCCTACTGTGACATTACGTATCTGTGCTAACTGTGACATTACGTATCTGTGCCTAGTGTGACATTACGTATCTGTGCCTAGTGTGACATTACGTATCTGTGCCTAGTGTGACATTACGTATCTGTGCCTACTGTGATATTACGTATCTGTGCTTACTGTGACATTACGTATCTGTGCCTAGTGTGACATTACGTATCTGTGCTTACTGTGACATTACGTATCTGTGCCTAGTGTGACATTACGTATCTGTGCCTACTGTGACATTACGTATCTGTGCCTAGTGTGACATTGCGTATCTGTGCTAACTGTGACATTACGTATCTGTGCCTAGTGTGACATTACGTATCTGTGCCTAGTGTGACATTACGTATCTGTGCCTAGTGTGACATTACTTATCTGTGCCTACTGTGACATTACGTATCTGTGCCTAGTGTGACATTACGTATCTGTGCCTAGTGTGACATTACGTATCTGTGCCTAGTGTGACATTATGTATCTGTGCCTACTGTGACATTACGTATCTGTGCCTAGTGTGACATTACGTATCTGTGCCTACTGTGACATTACGTATCTGCGCCTAGTGTGACATTACGTATCTGTGCCTAGTGTGACATTATGTATCTGTGCCTACTGTGACATTACGTATCTGTGCCTAGTGTGACATTACGTATCTGTGCCTACTGTGACATTACGTATCTGTGCCTAGTGTGACATTACGTATCTGTGCCTACTGTGACATTACGTATCTGTGCTAACTGTGACATTATGTATCTGTGCCTACTGTGACATTACGTATCTGTGCCTAGTGTGACATTACGTATCTGTGCTAACTGTGACATTATGTATCTGTGCCTACTGTGACATTACGTATCTGTGCCTAGTGTGACATTACGTATCTGTGCCTACTGTGACATTACGTATCTGTGCCTACTGTGACATTACGTATCTGTGCTTACTGTGACATTACGTATCTGTGCCTAGTGTGACATTACGTATCTGTGCCTACTGTGACATTACGTATCTGTGCCTAGTGTGACATTACATATCTGTGCTTACTGTGACATTACGTATCTGTGCCTAGTGTGACATTACGTATCTGTGCCTAGTGTGACATTACGTATCTGTGCCTAGTGTGACATTACATATCTGTGCCTACTGTGACATTACGTATCTGTGCCTAGTGTGACATTACATATCTGTGCTTACTGTGACATTACGTATCTGTGCCTACTGTGACATTACATATCTGTGCTTACTGTGACATTACGTATCTGTGCTAACTGTGACATTACGTATCTGTGCCTAGTGTGACATTACGTATCTGCGCCTACTGTGACATTACGTATCTGTGCCTAGTGTGACATTACGTATCTGTGCTAACTGTGACATTACGTATCTGTGCTAACTGTGAAATTGTCATTGCTAAGCCCACTCCCTTGGATGAAAAGCAACCCCACACATGGATGGTCTCAGCATAGCCGGCCTTTGATATGAGCGACCGGAGCGGTCGCTCAGGGCGCCAGCTTCCAAGGGGGCGCCTATAGCTGGATGCCTATACTGAGGGCACCTACACCTGATTTCCTATACTGGGGACACCTATAGCTGGATGCCTATACTGAGGGCACCTACACCTGATTTCCTATACTGGGGACACCTATAGCTGGCTACCTATACTGAGGGCACCTACACCTGATTTCCTATACTGGGGACACCTATAGCTGGCTACCTATACTAAGCGAGGGCACCTACTCCTGGCTACCTATACTGGGGACACCTATAGCTGGCTACCTATACTGAGGGCTCCAACACCTGATTTCCTATACTGGGGACACCTATAGCTGGCTACCTATACTAAGCGAGGGCACCTACTCCTGGCTACCTATACTGGATGCCCCTACTCCTGGCTACCTATACTGGATGCCCCTACTCTTGGCTACCTATGGGGGGGATGGAGACCTTCAACTGACTTCCTATACTGGGGGCACCTATGCTTGGCAACCTATATTAAGGGCACCTTTACATGAGATCCTATACTGGGGGCACCTATACCTGGCTACCTATCTATACTGAGTCTGAGGGCATTTTGGAGGGGAGGGGCACTGCAGCTATAATGCGTGGTGCAAATTGTCAGTGCTGTGCTATCATTCTAAATGGGGGGGGGGGGGAGGCGGCTAACTGTCCCACTGATTGTTTTTATTAATATTCCTGAAAGGTTCTAGCTTTCATTTTTAAGTGTATTCAGGATAATGCACTCTTTCCATCCATTCGTGGTTATTAATAGTATTTTTCTATTATACATATGTGACGTGTCACGGAGATCTGAGCATTTGGCATGATGTGTCACGATATCAAAAAGGTTGGGAACCACTGTCCTAGGAGATATCTCAGGAGAAAAGGGGAATTGCATATGGGCCTGTGTGTGTATACATGCGTGCGTGTATATGCACATGGGAAAAGGATGAAGGGGGGGGGGGGGCACAAAAATCAGGTTTCGCTCAGGGCGCTGTGAAAGCTAGGGCCGGCCCTGGGTCTCAGGATGCTGTACTTTTGGCATGACACAGGACTGATGGTAGCGCTTGCCTTTTCTTCTCCTGACAAACCTTTTTCCAGAAGCCCCAAACAATTGGAAAGGGGCTTCATTGGAGAGTGTGACTTTGCCCCAGTCCTCAGCAGTCCATTCATTCATACTTTCTGCAGAAGATCAATCTGTCTCTGATTTTTTTTTTTTTTTTTGGGGGGGGGGGGGGGGGAGAGAAGTGGCTTCTTTGCCCTTCTTGACACCAGGCCATCTTCCAAAAGTCTTTGCCTCACTGTGCGTGCAGATGCGCTCACATCTGCCACTATTCATGTGTGAGGTTGCTTCTCATCCAAGGGAGTGGGCTCACTCACAATTTTGCCAAAAAACACAGCCATGAATAAAGAATGGTACCAAAACACCCTCCAACAGCAACTTCTTCCAACAATCCAACAACAGTTTGGTGAAGAACAATGCATTTTCCAGCACGATGGAGCACCGTGTCATATGGCAACAGTGATATCTAAGTGGCTCGGGGACCAAAACATTGACATTTTGGGTCCATGGCCTGGAAACTCGCCAGATCTTAATCCCATTAAGAACTTGTGGTCATTCCTCAAGAGGCGGGTGGACAAACAAAACCCAACTAATTCTGAGAAAGTAGTGATTATGAAAGAATGTGTTGCTATCAGTCAGGATGTGGCCCTGAAGTTGAGTGAGAGCATGCCTAGTCGCATTGCAGAGGTCCTGAAAAAGAAGGGCCAACACTACAAATACTGACTCTGCATAAATCTCATGCAATTGTAAATAAAAGCCTTTGAAACGTATGAAGTGCTTATAATTATATTTCAGTACATCACATAAACAACTGAAACAAAGATCTAAAAGCAGCTTAGCAGCAAACTTTGTGAAAACTAATATTTTTGACAGTCTCAAAACTTTTGGCCAGGATTGTACACACACACACACACACACACACACACACACACACACACACACACACACACACACACACACACACACACACACACACACACACACACACACACACACACACACACACTGTACACACACACACACTGTACACACACACACACACACACACACACACACACACACACACACACACACACACACACACACACACACACACACTGTACACACACACACACTGTACACACACACACACTGTACACACACACACACACACACACACAGTACACACACACTGTATACACACACACACACACCACACACACTCACACACACACACACACACACACACACTGTGCACACATACACACACACACTGTGCACACATACACACACACACTGTGCACACATACACACACACACTGTGCACACACACACACACACACACACTGTGCACACACACACACACACTGTGCACACACACACACTGTACAAACATACACACACACACACACACTGTACACACATATATTACACACACACACATTACACACACACACACAGAGTACATACACGCATGTGCACGTGCGCACACACACACACATACAGTACATACATACACACACACACACACACACACACACACACACACACACACACACACACACCACACACTGTATACACACATATACACATACACTGTACTCACATACACAACACACACGTACACACACATACAGTATACACACACACACTACACACACACACACACACACACACACACACACACACACACACACACACACACACATATACACACCACACACACATATACACACCACACACACACATACAGTAAAGTAGCATTCTTCCAAGCTCCACTGACCTATCTATTCCATGTATCCCTGTCCTTAGGGTTACACCTCAGTCCCTCTTTTCACATAATCCACAAATCCTGTCAAATGATGTCCCTAGTACAATGTATTTTTTCCATGTTGTGTTTTTGGTCTCCTCATTGTTCTCTATCAATAATTATAATCCCTAATTTGCAAAATAACAATAATATACCCTCATGGCATACATGTATAAAAAGCTAAGTCCCTAATGAAATAATTTCTTTATTCCTTTTTAAATTGTCACTTTGGCCACCCAGGAAAAACAAAGTATTCTTTCACTAAATTACTTATTGGTAATCGCCCTGCTATTCCATACTAAAAAACACTGCAACAGCTTTCATAGGAATGAATCCCCGGGACTGACTGAAACAAACACAGAACAGCTGTACAGCGTTTCTGAACAGAAAACACTTTCAAACGCTGGCGTGGCAATAGCTCCCATGACTACGGGATGGAACGGGTGCTATGAGAGTACGCTCCTCTTACCCATGTGTATATTTAGCTGCTCTGGTGCTGTGGCTTCGTGGCTGCAGTGTACTCTATGCTGTATACCTGGCTTCCCATGCATGTCACGTGATTGGATGCAGTATAGAGGAGGCAGAGGAGACCCGACACTGCGCTGGAGCAGACAAATGGGTAAATATGCACAGCCTCCTGTGCTTACATTGCCTGAAAGGGGGAAAGGTGATTGGACACATGTGCCTGGTCATGCACAGGAGGGGGGGGGGGGGACTTAGGGTGCCTTATAAAAAATGTCTTAAAGGCCTGGGGGCTTCTTGTAACACCCTTGCAGTAAAAAGCACAGACGAGTGTACCTAGAAATCATGGGGACCCTGCTCAGAGTTCATGGGGACTCCCCCCAGACCCCCCTATGGTGACCCTGCAATGTATCACAGCACATAAGGTCCTTCTCCTAGGCAGATACCAGATAGTGTGTTGTATCATCGTATTCAAAGTTAGCGTTATTCTTCCTGCAGCTGTAAAGCAGCTGAGCTGTGTCTTTGCATTTCTCCTAACTTATTCAAAGCCAACCGCCTAAAGAAATGTTCTGCAGCTGATAACTCTCAAAGGACAAACATTTTTCAATGGAATAAACTGAAAAAAAAATTACAGATGTTCTTCCTATTGCATTCTAGAGGCCCTTGGTAGATCAAGGATTTAACCTTCTAAATAAAAAGTAGCAGTAGGGTATTGTACCGTGTTAGCCATCAGTAAAAGCAAGAAGTTTTAAACCAGGATGATACCATTTATTGGCTAACTAAAAATAAATAAAAATAAGAAAGCTTTCGGCCTTGTAGATCAGCAAAAGCTCGGTATACAGAGGCGCCAGAGTAGAGTGAAACGTTTTAAAAACTGTTTAAAAGCAGAGGGGGATGTTAGGGTGGACTTACCTCCCTCTTACAAAAAAGAAAACTCACTCGAGTTTCGATAAAACAGTATTGACAAATAATTTATTCAACTCCACAAATGCAATGCGTTTCGCGGGCGTGAGCCCGCTTCTTCAGGCAGAAGCCTAGACAGAGGCGCTCAAACCTACTGCTTGACCCACTGAGTTGTGCTCCCATTTTTGCCTGAAGAAGCGGGGTCACGCCCGCGAAACGCGTTGCATTTGTGGAGTTGAATAATTTATTTGTCAATACTGTTTTATCGAAACTCGAGTGAGTTTTCTTTTTTGTAAGAGGGAGGTAAGTCCACCCTAACATCCCCCTCTGCTTTTAAACAGTTTTTAAAAGGTTTTACTCTACTCTGGCGCCTCTGTATACCGAGTTTTTGCTGATCTTCTAGTCCACCCTGGGTGGAGGGGTGCATCCCCATCTACTATCTACAGAGAGCGACTTCTTAACCTGAATGGGTTCAGGTCCTAATGCTCCCCACCTGCATGTAAAGTGGTTGCCTATGGGTAACCCGTGTTTGTGAGTATATACACATAAAATTGTATTGAACTCTTCATTTTACCTGACAATACTGCACCATATTGGGCTCTCGATTCTCTTCTTGTTTTTAAGCATACTTCGGCCTTGTAGCCTTCGTCTGGCTTATATCCTGTTAGTTTGCAGGCTGATGGTACAGACAGCTGTATACATGCAACATCAAAATTGAAAACAGATATTTTTTTCAAGCATAAATACATGTCATTAAGATGCCTTAATTCAAACAGACCATCTGAATTGTGTTAGAGGTTGTTGAGATAAGGATCCTTGTTTACTCCATGCTTACAGACCTGGATTATGATTGACCCAGAGGTATCGTAAATTCTTAGTTCAAAAGTTCAGCTAGAATGGCTGAGAAAGTTCAAATATCATCAGTCTCATACCAATATAAAAAGTAGTTGTCCTTATTCAATGCCTTCCATCCTACAATCAAATTTAAAACTTACCTACTCTCACACAGAGATTAACTTTCTGGACACCACCATATACATCAGGGGTAACAACATACAAACCTCTGTGTATCGCAAACCTACAGACCGTCCCACATACATAAGATATGACAGTTTTCATCCCAAGCACATTAAGAACTCTATAATTTACAGCCAAGCTATAAGGTACAACCGGATTTGTTCTGACAGGATGGACAGAGACAAGCACCTGGATCACCTTAAGAACACTTTCATTAAACAAGGTTACAGTCCTCCTATGGCTGAGGCCCAAATCAGGAAAGCCAGCAACATCCCCAGGACTGAACTCCTGAAATATAAGCAAAACCAGAAAGAGGAACGTGTCCCTTTGGTTGTCACCTACAACCCACACCTGGAAATCTTAAGGAGGATTGCTAAGGAACTTCATCCCATTTTACACAAGGATCACAGACTGACAACGATATTCCCTAAACCTCCACTCTTGTCATATCGGCAACCACACAATCTAAAACAGATGATTGTCAGGAGTTCTTTGAATAGGCCTCAACAAAACGGAACATCACCCTGCCGACAAAAAATATGTGGGACCTGCAGACACATTTACTCCACTGACAGGGTAACGATACCAGGTTCACAACAGGAGTACAGAATACAAGGTAAATTTTCTTGTGGGTCCACCAATCTGGTATATCTGATCATGTGTGCTAAATGCCCCAATGTTATGTACGTGGGAGAAACTGGACAAACTCTGCACAAACGTATGAATGGACACAGGCACACTATTAATGATACCAAATCTGGACTCCCAGTTGCTACACACTTTCGGTCCAACGGACACAGCATGGATGATCTGCGTGTCACTGCCCTGAAGGGCGGCTTCAAAACGTCAAATGACCGATTAATAGCAGAAACAAAATTTATAAATTGGTTCAAAGCTGTGCAGAAGGGTTTGAATAAGGACAACAACTTTCTATATTGGCATGAGGCTGATGATATTTGAACTTTCTCAGCCATTCTAGTTGAACTTGTGAACTAAGAATTTACGATACCTCTGGGTCGATCCTAATCCCAGGTCTGTGAGCATGGAGTAAACAAGGATACTTATCTTAGCTAACAACCTCTAACCCCATTCAGATGGTCTGTTTGAATTAAGGCATCTTAATGACGTATTTATGCTTGAAAAAAATATCTGTTTTCCCTTTTGATGTTGCATGTATATAAGCTGTCTGTACCACCAGCCTGCAAACTAACAGGATATAAGCCCGACGAAGGCTGCAAGGCCGAAAGCTTGCTTATTTTTATTCATTTTTAGTTAGCCAATAAATGGTATCATCCTGATTTAAAACTTCTTAAATAAAAAGGTCACCTGGTGGCTATTCCTTTGTAGGGTGCCAGGACCTCAGTAATGTTCCCAGTGGTGGTGGATGTAGACATAGCTATAAGATGCTACGCTGCTTCCAACAGAACACTAGGAGGACTTCTATCAGTAGTAGTAGTAGTAGTAGTAGTAGTAGTAGTAGTAGTAGTAGTAGTAGTAGTAGTAGTAAGTAGTAGTAAGTAGTAGCAGTAGCAGTAGCAGTAGCAGTAGCAGCAGCAGCAGCAGCAGCAGCAGCAGCACAACATTCTGTGGCGCTGTACAAAGTAAGAAACAAACATGGGGTACATAATAATACAGACAGTGGTGTACACTAATATACAAGATACATAATTAGTGACAAAATACAAAGAATGATACAGCATACAGAGTACAAAATACATAAGTGGTAATGACATTGATAAAAGTAACATGATGAATAAAATGTATAATGATTTCCAAGACACAAAAGGGGGAGAGAACCCTGCCCTTACGAGCTTACAATCTAAAGGGAATTGGGGGGGGGGGGGGGATAAGAGGAGGGATAGTATACAACAAATATATAGAGGCTGTGTGTTTTATGACACCTAGTAGGAGTGCAATTTGGTCTTTGGACAAAGGAAAGTGCCCTAAGGTAGCACATATGCTTGTCGGAACAAGTGAGCTTTTAGAGAGCGTTTAAAGGTAACACAGGATGGCAAGTGACAGATGTGTTGTGGGAGGACATTCCAGAGGAGGGGTGAAGCGCGTGCAAAATTTTGTATATGTGAATGTGAGGAGGTGGTTCTAGAGGAGGACAACAGAAGATCGTGTGCAGATCTGAGATTGCGGTTAGGTTGGTATCTGGAGACTAGTGAGAAGATGTACCGGGGAGAGATTGTGCAGAGCTTTGTAGATTAGGGTTAGGATTCTGAACTGGATCCTCTGGGTAATTGACAGCCAGTGAAGAGCTTGGCAGAGAGGTGCAGCAGAGGAAGAGCGAGAAGAAAGATGAATGAGTCGAGCAGCTGAATTCAGTACTGACTGGAACGGTGCTAGTCTGTTAGAAGGTAGTCCACAAAGTAGTATGTTACAGTAGTCCAGACGGGATATTATAAGAGCATGTATTAACATTTTAGCTATGTGAGAAAGGGACGGATGCGAGATATGTTTTTGAGTTGGAGAATGGAGAAGGCAGGAGCTGGCTATGGAGTGAACATGAGGAATAAGAGAGAGATGAGTTGAATATTACCCCCAAACACCGAGCTTTGGGAACTGAAGTTATGGGAGTGTTATTATATTAACATTTATAGTTGGCTCTCTGGTGCATGAAAAAGAGTAAAAATTGCTTTATTAATATTAATCACATATATCAAAAAAGTATATAAACCCCCCCTAAATCACAAACAACCCCATATAAATGAATACAATAAATATTCCTCCTTAAAGGGATACTTTAGGGGGGTCGGGGGAAAATGAGCTGAACTTACCTGTGGCTTCTAATGGTCCCCCACAGACATCCTGTGCCCGCGCAGCCACTCACCGATGCTCCGGCCCCCGCAGACATCCTGTGCCCGCGCAGCCACTCACCGATGCTCCAGCCCCGCCTCCGGTTCACTTCTGGAATTTCCGACTTTAAAGTCAGAAAACCCCTGCGCCTGCGTTGCCGTGTCCTCGCTTCCCCTGATGTCAACAGGAGCGTACTGTGAAGACACAGACCATACTGCGCTTGTGCTATACACTCCTGGTGACATCTGCGGGAACGAGGACACGGCAACGCAGGCGCAGTGGTTTTCTGACTTTAAAGTCGGAAATTCCAGAAGTGAGCCAGAGGCGGGGCCGGAGCATCGGTAAGTGGCTGCGCGGGCACAGGATGTCTGCGGGGGACCATTACAAGCCACGGGTAAGTTCAACTCCTTTTCCCCCGTCCCCCCTACAGTATTCCTTTAACACAGCCCAAACCTAAACCTAAGGGGGCTGCAGTCCCCCACAAGTGATCAAAAAAAGGAGTCCAATTCCCAAAAAAATTGTAAAACAGATCAGAAAAAATTCCCGGACAAAAGGCACATAAGTGACATCCACTGACTTGCAAAAGGTTGATGTAAACAGCTGAAATGAAGATGAAATGGATAGCAGCATGCAGACAAAGCTAAAGCAGCAGGTAGCATATGGACATAACAAAATATGGCTGACAGCTTGTCATAATTCAAGTCCATCATGATGTTATGTATTGATGCACATACTTGGAAGCACAAACATGGAAATTGCATGCAGAGATGGTTCACAAAGGTCCCCCAATCGCAGGGCATGGAATGCTTATAGATGTGATGCAGATAAGATATGGCAACGCATGCAGCCAACACCAAAAACGTCATGTTTGCTGCATGGGTTGCCATATCTTATAACATAACATCATGATGGACTTGAATTATGACAAGCTGTCAGCCATATTTGGTTATGTCCATATGCTACCTGCTGCTTTAGCTTTGTCTGCATGCTGATATTCATTTCATCTTCATTTCAGCTGTTTACATCAACCTTTCGCAAGTCAGTGGATGTCACTTATGTGCCTTTTGTCCGGGAATTTTTTCTGATCTGTTTTATATTTTTTGGGAATTGGACTCCTTTTTTTTTTATCACTTGTGGGGGACTGCAGCCCCCTTAGGTTTAGGTTTGGGCTGTGTTAAGGAGGACTATTTATTGTATTCATTTATGTGGGGTTGTTTGTGATTTAGGGGGGTTTATATACTTTTTTGATATATGTGATTAATAATAATAAAGCAATTTTTACTCTTTTTCATGCACCAGAGAGCCAATCCTCATTTTCTTTTTCTTTACTATTGGTTTTGTTGACATGTGCATGGAATAGATACTTATTTCTTTAGGTAATTATGTGATTTATTTGACGTTGTTTCCTTCTGGTTGAGATATTTTTATATAACATTTATAGTTACTTCAGGCAGAGAGGTAGACAGACGGTGGAAAAATGATTTGTTCTGTTTTACTCTCAAATGAAGTTTTAAGAAGCGAAAGGACATGAAGGAGGATATAGCAGACAAGCAGTCAGGAATACGTGTTAGGAAGGAGTTAAGGTCTGGGGCCGCAACTCTTATTCACCCCGACCAGTCTGGTTTAGAAATGTCGCGAACCTCCGATTTTCGGTTCGCAAACCCTGTTCGCGAACCTTCGTGGAAAGTTCGGTTCACGAAAAAGTTCGCGAACCGCAATTCACTTCAATGGGGAGGCGAACTTCAAAATTTAGAAAAATTTCTACTGACTGAAATAATGATAGAAAACATGTTTCAAGAGTACTGCCTCCACCCTCCTACCCTTCTACCCTTCCACCCTTCCACCTATACCCTCCTCCCTCCTACCCGGAGGGAGGAGGGTCTCATCTGCCAGGGAATTCCAGTATTTCAAAAACTAGCTTGCATACCGTGGCTGGGATTTGAACCCAGGCCTCAGTGTATGGTAGGTAACTAACATATCCATTATACTACCAACACTACTAGCTGAAACTAGCTGAAACTAACCTACTATGTACCATTTATGCTCGAACCAAGAGAAATATTAGACAAGACAAATAACATCACGCTTTTCTCCTGGCGGACTTAAAGCACCAGAGCTGCAGCCACTAGGTCATGCTCTATAGGCAGTAGCAGTGTTAGGAAGACTTGCCTAAGGTCTCCTACTGAATAGGTACAGACTTACTGAACAGACAGAGCTGAGATTTGAACTCTGGTCAGAGGCAGAGCCTTGTATAAGGGGGGTGGGGCTCCACCAGTGAGTGCAGTCTGATTGGCAACAATGTGCCTGCTGACTGTGATGTATAGGGTCAAAGTTTTGCTCAATAGAGCATTATGGGGCGAATCAAACTTCCGGGAAAGTTCGCCTTTGGCATGCGAACGTGAACCACCGGCGAACCGTTCGGGACATCTCTAGTCTGGTTTCGTTCCCGGGAAAGGAACTGACATCAATATCAGATGGTTAATGACAAATCTTAGCATACAACATGACAACTGCGGCTCGAAAGTAATCGCTTCCCTCGACGCTGAAAAAGCATTCAACTCAGTGGAATGGACGTTTCTTTTTGAGGTCCTTCGACGCTTAGGGCCTAAATTTATAAAATGGATTCAGGCGCTGTACCACTCCCCAGTGGCTAGAGTTAAAACCGGCCTCAACTCATCTCAACTCCCTTCAAACTGGGCAGGGGATGAGGCAGGGTTGCCGCCTGTCTCCCTCTCTCTTCGCATTGGCGATAGAACCCCTGGCTATCTAGATTAGAACTAACAGCAAGTTTAAAGGCCTGAGAGTGGGGAAAACTCAAGAAAAAATCTTATATGCAGATGATCTGCTCCTTTATTTAAACGATCCTGGCCCCTCCCTGGAGATGTCCCTTGAGGTTATACAGAGATTTGGCCAGTTCTCGGGCCTAAAGATTAACTGGTCCAAGTCACTTGTCCTTCCCATTGATCCGGCTCCTCCTCCACCTGGTAAACAATCTCAATTAGCTTGGGTGTCAGAAATAAAGTATCTGGGGATCAGGTTTACAACTAATGTTCTCGACTTCCAGAAACTAAACTTAACTCCTGCCCTAGAACTCCTCGGATAAATGCAAGGCGTGGCGTAATCTCCCACTTACCCTACTCGGTAGAGCTAATGCAATAAAGATGAACCTTCTCCCTAAATTTACTTATATATTCCGTAACTCTCCAGTCACTATTCCAAACAAACTTTTTAAAGAAATGGACTCCTCCATTACAACATGTCTATGGGATGCTAAAACTCCTAACCCTAAACCCTGCAGCTGCCAAAGGAGGCAGGTGGGATTGGTCTCTTAGTATTCAAATTTCACTATTGGGCTGCTATATTAGTCACCGCCCAGTGGTGGTTCTCCCGCTCTCCAGACAACCCTGCCGCGGCAGTTATGGGTTCTCACACGGCCCTTGCCAGTCTACCCTACCGAGACACCAAATGTTCCCCAAAGCTCACATACTCAATGAAAACCGTAAACTTAGTTTGGGAGGCAGTCAAAAAAGCTCAAGCCTCTCCGGGTATCCCCATACCTGCCCCTCTGGAACAATATCTCTCTCCCTCACTTTGCCTCAATCCCAGACCCCTCAATATGGGCCTGTAGAGGTATTTATAGACTTAAAGATCTGTTAGAATATAACCAATTATTAACTTTTGACCAACTTAAGTTCCAATACCAACTCACGAACAAATACTTTTTTTTAGGTACCTCCAGTTACGCCACGCCTTTCTTGCCCAATTTCCATCTTCTGATCCCCCACTGCTGGTTTCCACCTTCCCTCTTGAACTCAAAACGGCTCTTAACGAGCTCCCAAAGGCCCTCTCTACTCTATATAAAACCGTCCTTCCTGTTTCTTCGCCCTCAATGGTTAAACTCTATGACAAATGGAGATCTGACATTCCGGATCTTGAACCCTCTGAATGGGACGAAACTCTACAAAGCATGTTCAGCTTCTGTATCTCTGCTAGAAACAAAATGATTGCGCTTAAGCTTCTTCACAGAGCTTATATCTCCCCAGCCATTATAATGCTCAAGCCCCTTCCTCATGTGCCAGATGCGGACATCTGAACGCTGACTTCATGCATGTAATATGGTCCTGCCCCAACCTCTTATGCTTTTGGTCTGAGATGGGACAGTGGATCTATAAATTATTCCCAAGGCCCTCTGTTTCTCTAATCCTAAACATTACATATTGGGTGTTAACAACCACATTAAGGCTGTACCATGCAAATTCTATATCGCAGTCTCCTCTTCTATGCTAAAAAACGTATTACTCTTCATTGGAATCAGCCAAAACCGCCCTTAATCTCTGACTGGCGCATGTATGTTAACAAAGAACTCCTCATCCTCAGAGAGGTATACAAAAAACGTGGAGCTAACAAAAATTTGAAAAAATTTGGTTCCGATGGTTAGATGCTAATGAGATTAATTTTTGCTGAGGGGTTTTCCTTCATTTGATGATCAACCGTTACGAAGCCAAGACTCCTTCTCATAATCCTACCATGGGGGGGAGGGGGGGGTAGCTATGTTCTGCTGCAGCGGTTATGTGTCTCTGTATTGTAATGTTTTAAGCCGACTGTTTCGGCTTTGTTGTAAAATTACAAAATTTTCAATAAAATTTGTCTTTAAAAAAAAGGCCTGGGGCCCGAGAGGTACAGTTGTGTATCATCTGCATACAGGCGATATTGAAACCCAAATGAAACCCGAATCAGGATACACATCACTACATCCTGTTGTATCTTTGGATAGACATTTCTACATCTTGTTTTATATTTGGATGTGCATCTATACAACTTGTATCTTTGGATATACATCACTGCATCAAATTGTATCCTTGGATAGACATCACTTCACCTTGTTGTATCTGTGGATAGACATCACTTACCGTATATACTCTCATACAAGCCGAATTTTTGACCCCCAAAAAGGGGGTCAAAAGTTAGGGGGTCGGCTTGTATGCGAGTCTTCCCTGGTGGTCTAGTGGTGGGTGGTCCGCGGCCGCCGCTGCTATTACCTGCTTAGGCAGCGGCCGCTTCCTAATCCGCGTTCCTCTTCTGAACTTTCAGCGTGTATCACAGCAGCGCGCCCGGCGCTGCTGCTGTGACGATGCAGGGGCAGGAAAGAGCGGTTACCTTGGTAACGGCGATACAGATCGTCGCTATAGGGAGCCACGCTCTTTCCTGCCCCCTGCATCGTCACAGCAGCAGCGCCGGGCGCGTTGCTGTGATACACGCTGAAAGTTCAGAAGAGGAACGCGGATTAGGAAGCGGCCGCTGCCTAAGCAGGTAATAGCAGCGGCGGCTGCGGGGGGAGCGGGGAGCACTACCTACCTATGCTGGGCACTATACTGGCTAAACTGGGCACTATACTGGCTAAATTGGGCACTTTACTAGCCATACTGGGGCACTATACTAGCTAAACTGGGCACTATTCTAGCTAAACTGGGCACTATACTGGCTAAACTGGGCACTATACTAGCTAAACTGGGCACTATACTATTATCGAAAGAGAACAGAGGCGCCAGCAGGATAAAAGGTAATAAACATTTTAAAATTTGCTGGGAGGCAGTGGTGGACTTACCTCCGGAAAGCAGACTCAAAATACTGTCTGAATTAAACAAATAAATGTATTATTGGTACCCCAAAAGATGCAATGCGTTTTGCAGGCACAGCCCGCTTCATCAGGCAATAAGGTAGGGGACAAACAGTAGCTCGTCAGTAGCACGAATGGCACCACAGAGGTGCGAGTCGGCTTATATGCGAGTATATACGGTATTCACTACACCTTGTTGTATCTGTGGATATACATCTATACAACTTGTTGTTTCTTTGGATATACTGTACACTAAACCTTGTATCTGTGGATGTACCTCTATACAACTTGTATCTTTGGATTTACATCATCTAGTATCTTTGGATGTATATCACGAAACCTTGTGATATATTTGGATGTGTATCACCACATCTTGTAACGTTTGATAGACATCACTATATATGTATGTCTGAATCTTTCACAATACAAAAATACTAAATATTGTTGTATCTTTGGATATACATCTATAACAACTTGTTGTATGTTTGTATAGACATCGCTACACCTTGTTGTATCTTTATATAGCTTTCACCTTTTTTGTATTTTGGATGAACATCGCTACACCTTGTTGTATCTTTGAATAGACATAACCTTGTTGTATCTTTGGCTATATATCACTATATCTGGTTTGTTCTATGTATATAGACATCACTACATCTTGTTATATATTTAGATAGCTATCACCTTTTTTTGTATTTTGGATGAACATCACTACATCTTGTTGTATGCACCATATGTATGATAGACCTAAACTTGGTTTATCTTTGGCTATCACTATGGCCTCAATTCACTAAGCTCTATTAAACACTGTATCCAACGTTTCATACTTTACCTCATGAGTAAAATCTAATTTTGAATTCACTAAGCTGTTGTAGATTTATTAAAAGTTTTATAAATCTAGAACAGCTTAGTGAATTCAAAATTACATTTTACTCAGAAGGTAAATTATCAAACGTTTGATAAAGTGTTTAATAAAGCTTAGTGAATTGAGGCCTATATCTTGTTTGGGTCTTTAGATAGACACGGTGGCATGGGGCAGCACGGTGGCATGGGGCAGCACGGTGGCATGGGGCGGCACGGTGGCATGGGGCAGCACGGTGGCATGGGGCAGCACGGTGGCATGGGGCAGCACGGTGGCATGGGGCGGCACGGTGGCATGGGGCAGCACTGTGGCATGGGGCAGCACGGCGGCATGGGGCAGCACGGCGGCATGGGGCAGCACGGCGGCATGGGGCGGCACGGCGGCATGGGGCGGCACGGCGGCATGGGGCGGCACGGCGGCATGGGGCGGCACGGCGGCATGGGGCGGCACGGCGGCATGGGGCGGCACGGCGGCATGGGGCGGCATGGGGCGGCACGGCGGCATGGGGCGGCACGGCGGCATGGGGCGGCACGGCGGCATGGGGCGGCACGGCGGCATGGGGCGGCATGGGGCGGCACGGCGGCATGGGGCGGCAAGGCGGCATGGGGCGGCACGGCGGCATGGGGCGGCACGGCGGCATGGGGCGGCACGGCGGCATGGGGCGGCACGGCGGCATGGGGCAGCACGGGGGCATAGTGGTTAGTGCTCTCACCGTTCAGCGCTGGGTCCCTGATTTGAATCCCAGCCTGGGCACTAGGTGCATGGAGTTTGTATGTTCTCCCTGTGTCTGTGTGGGTTTCCTCCAGACACTCCAGTTCCCTCCCACATCTCAAAAACCTACAGATAATTGGCTTCCCACTAAATTGGTCCTAGACTATGATACATGCATTACACGATATATACATAGACCTATGGTACATACACTACATGATACATACATAAACCTATTACTATGGAAGGGATTAGATTGTGAGCTCCTCTGAGGGACAGATAAGTTATAAGACAATATACTCCGTACAGCGCTGCAGTAGATGTTGGTGCTATATACTGTAATTAATAATAATTGACATCTCTACATCTTATGTCTTTGGATAGACATCACTACATCTTGTTATCTTTGGATAGAATTAAATCACTACATCTTATCTTTGGATAGACATCACAACATCCTGTTGTATATTTGGATAGACACCACTACATCTTGTTATATCTTTGGATAGACACCACATCTTGTTGTATCTTTGGATGAACATCCCTACACCTTGTCTGATATTTAGATAGACATAATCTTGTTGTATCTTTGGATAGACATTACTACATCTTGTTAGATCTTTGGATGAACATCCCTACACCTTGTCTGACCTTTGGATAGACATAATCTTGTTGTATCTTTGGATAGACACCACTACATCTTGTCTGACATTTGGATAGACATAATATTGTTGCATCTTTGGATGAACATCCCTACACCTTGTCTGACCTTTGGATAGACATAATCTTGTTGTATCTTTGGATGAACATCCCTACACCTTGTCTGACATTTGGATAGACATAATATTGTTGCATCTTTGGATGAACATCCCTACACCTTGTCTGACATTTAGATAGACATAATCTTGTTGTATCTTTGGATAGACATTACTACATCTTGTTAGATCTTTGGATGAACATCCCTACACCTTGTCTGACCTTTGGATAGACATAATCTTGTTGTATCTTTGGATAGACACCACTACATCTTGTCTGACATTTGGATAGACATAATATTGTTGCATCTTTGGATGAACATCCCTACACCTTGTCTGACCTTTGGATAGACATAATCTTGTTGTATCTTTGGATGAACATCCCTACACCTTGTCTGACATTTGGATAGACATAATATTGTTGCATCTTTGGATGAACATCCCTACACCTTGTCTGACATTTGGATAGACATAATCTTGTTGTATCTTTGGATGAACATCCCTACACCTTGTCTGACATTTGGATAGACATAATATTGTTGCATCTTTGGATGAACATCCCTACACCTTGTCTGACATTTAGATAGACATAATCTTGTTGTATCTTTGGATAGACATTACTACATCTTGTTAGATCTTTGGATGAACATCCCTACACCTTGTCTGACCTTTGGATAGACATAATCTTGTTGTATCTTTGGATAGACCCCACTACATCTTATTATATCTTTGGGATATACATCACTCTGATGATAGTCTTTTTCCCCCAAAGTCTCGGTACATTATGGGCTATGTGAGCACTTGGCTTGGAGCATTGAAGCCATCGCTGGACCACATGGTTACTACCATTTCCTGAGCTTGTAATCCCCCCTCCCCCCACTACACACACTTCCTTATATGGGTGGATGGCAGATTTTGTTGTCTTGTTGTATCTTTATACCCTAACCCTAACCCCATGTGATGTATTTGGAATCCCGCCATTTGATCAGCCAGCAATACTTTGCAAAGAACTATTGACCTGAAGTACGCCTTATCAGTAGAGGTGTATAGAGTATGTGTGCCCCGGCTTGTGTAAATATAAGCCAGGCAAACAGTTATTTCCAGTGAGACGAGGCGCTTATCTGCATTATTCACCCAGCACTGCTTCCGCCATTGATTTACTATCTGCCTGTTGAGTTAAAATGTAATTGAGAGGAACTGTGGACATTGCGCAATACTACAGTCATTAATGTGAATCAAATCTTAAATATAGTTTGTGTCAGAAAATCTTTCCAATCGCTGATGACCTTACATCTGTCATTAGGGAGGCAGGGATTCCCCTCTCCATTCCACCTGATTAAGACATAGGACTGTCATAACCGGCAGGCCAGCAGATGTGCGCATAGAAGTGACGGACAGATGTGAGAAGCTTTTTATGGAGATGAGCAGCAGGGCAGTTTGTAGGCTAAATTGCACCCAGGGCGACGGTGTAAAAATTGTCCTCCCCCCCCCCCCCCCCATGGACTGCCTAGCAGGAAGTAATTAGAATAAGCCACGGTGAAGTCAGACAGGGGAGCCTGGCGGCAAATGAGCTTTGCTTGGAGGCCAGCAGGTAAGGGTTTTTTTTGCAATGCGCAGCTATAATGCTGCAGTGGAGGAGGAGCATGGGGCGGTGCCTGAAGTGAAGAGGAAGTGGGGAGTAAGGCCACCCTCCCCAGGGCTGAGTCCAAGTGTGCCTGCGGCTCCCCACTCTCTCACTGCGCCCCGGGCGGACACCCGCCTTGCCTGCCCATAGAAACGGCACTGAAGAGCAAGCAGAGGTCACAACGGGTGATGTGGATCTGGCTGATTCACTTAGTGGACCTGAACTCTTGCACAGGATATAATGAAAACATAAAACATTACCTTTGTATGTATTTAAAGAGAAGAGCCTGTCTATTTCCCTCTCATCTGTGACTAATCATACGTGTAATTTAATCTCTCAGCTGTGTCAGCTCATAATTTTTAGACACAGGATGTTAACCTTATGTCTGCTTCCATGAAAGCAGGAAGTAGACACACTGCAGATTTATTGCAGGATTGGTATCAGCTGTAACAAAGAAATGTTTTTATTTAAAGGACACCAGAGGTGAAAATAAACTAATGAAATAAACAATTATATCCATCTTCCTTCTCCTAAAAATGACTTTTTAAAACATTCCACGGTTGTATTTTATATTTAAATCTACTTTTTAAGTTGTAACTGTTTTATTGTTTTTCCTCAATGACACATTCATTGAAGTATGCCAGAGCTAAAATCTATGAACTATTGACCCTATTTATCTCTTTCCTGCTCTCAGAAGACGTTTTCTGCTAGAAAAGTGTTTGATAGTTGGAATTTCTAATCAGTGAGGGTCACACTGTAGTCACTTCCTGTCAGGACTGAGTCAGCCAATTACATACCTGATATTTAACTCTTTCAGGTAGAGAAAGAAAAAAAGGAACACAGCCTAGTTATTTGTGTGCTAGGCACTGTACATACCCATGTCTATCTCATCATGTCACTTCGGGTATCCTGTAAAGGTTATTATGCTGTTGCCTATCTAATAGAGCAGAGAAGAAGTTCTGAGTTCAGGTCCGCTTTATTGCAAATTATTTGCTATTTTTTTAATTAGTTGTTAGGTCAGTGGCACCAACTGCTGCATGTAATTGCTAAGCCTCATACATCGTGCTATTTGCTATTGTCTCCATATTTGGCACACAAGCCAGGGCCAATAGTAGCCGCATGTTACAAAACATACGTATGGATGGAAGAACAAAACTGTTCATGAACTTTTCCACAAACGTTTGCAAACCAAATATTTGCAGCGAACCCCATAACCCCATTGACTTAACAGAAGATGAACATCAAAAGCCTTCAGGGCCTATTTGTAGCCACAATCTCCTTTAAAAATGTGTCAAAACTGTCCACAAACCCAGGCAGTGGCCTGACAGAGGGGAATCAATGGCAAACTCCCCCCCCCCCCCCCACACCCACATTACGTATTTTACAAACAGGCTTTTTTAAATGTGTAAATGTAAAAAAAAAATTCTGCTTGCAGAGTGTGGGCCTAAAACAGCACTAAAAACTCAACAGTATAACACTTGTCTGGTTAGGTGACACATTTTTGAAGTACATTGTCAAAGGCAAAACGCAGGGGGGATTACAGCTGCCCAGAATCCCCCCTCAGACCAGGGTTGGTGCAGTGTCTGGGGAAAGGCACAAGTTGAGGTACCAGAATATATGCAGGTATCCTGCAGTCCACAGCATGGCACAGCAGTGTGTGTACAGAGCATGGAGCAGCAGTGTGTGTACAGAGCATGGAGCAGCAGTGTGTGTACAGAGCATGGAGCAGCAGCGTGTGTACAGAGCATGGAGCGGCAGTGTGTGTACAGAGCATGGAGCGGCAGCGTGTGTACAGAGCATGGAGCGGCAGTGTGTGTACAGAGCATGGAGCAGCAGCGTGTGTACAGAACATGGAGCAGCAGTGTGTGTACAGAGCATGGAGCAGCAGTGTGTGTACAGAGCATGGAGCGGCAGCGTGTGTACAGAGCATGGAGTGGCAGCGTGTGTACAGAGCATGGAGCAGCAGCGTGTGTACAGAGCACGGAGCGGCAGTGTGTGTACAGAGCATGGAGCAGCAGCGTGTGTACAGAGCATGGAGAGGCAGTGTGTGTACAGAGCATGGAGCGGCAGCGTGTGTACAGAGCATGGAGTGGCAGTGTGTTTACAGAGCATGGAGCGGCAGCGTGTGTACAGAGCATGGAGCAGCAGCGTGTGTACAGAGCATGGAGCAGCAGCGTGTGTACAGAGCATGGAGCAGCAGCGTGTGTACAGAGCATGGAGCAGCAGCGTGTGTACAGAGCATGGAGCGGCAGTGTGTGTACAGAGCATGGAGCAGCAGTGTGTGTACAGAGCATGGAGCGGCAACGTGTGTACAGAGCATGGAGTGGCAGCGTGTGTACAGAGCATGGAGCAGCAGCGTGTGTACAGAGCACGGAGCGGCAGTGTGTGTACAGAGCATGGAGCGGCAGCGTGTGTACAGAGCATGGAGCGGCAGCGTGTGTACAGAGCATGGAGCGGCAGCGTGTGTACAGAGCATGGAGCGGCAGCGTGTGTACAGAGCATGGAGCGGCAGCGTGTGTACAGAGCATGGAGCGGCAGCGTGTGTACAGAGCATGGAGTGGCAGTCTGTTTACAGAGCATGGAGCGGCAGCGTGTGTACAGAGCATGGAGCAGCAGCGTGTGTACAGAGCATGGAGCAGCAGCGTGTGTACAGAGCATGGAGCAGCAGCGTGTGTACAGAGCATGGCGCAGCAGCGTGTGTACAGAGCATGGCACAGCAGCGTGTGTATAGAGCATGGCGCAGCAGCATGTGTAAAGAGCATGGCGCAGCTGTGTGCATACAGAGCATGGAGCAGCAGCTTGTGTGCAGAGCATGGAGCAGCAGCGTGTGTACAGAGCATGGTGCAGCAGCATGTGTACAGAGCATGGAGCAGCAACATGTGTACAGAGCATGGTGCAGCAGTGTGCATACAGAGCATGGTGCAGCAGCGTGTACAGAGCATGGAGCAGCAGTGTGTACAGAGCATGGAGCAGCAGCGTGTACAGAGCATGGTGCAGCAGCATGTGTACAGAGCATGGAGCAGCAACATGTGTACAGAGCATGGTGCAGCAGTGTGCATACAGAGCATGGAGCAGCAGCTTGTGTGCAGAGCATGGAGCAGCAGTGTGTGTACAGAGCATGGAGCAGCAGCGTGTGGGCAGAGCATGGCGCAGCAGCGTGTGTGCAGAGCATGGCGCAGCAGCGTGTGTGCAGAGCATGGCGCAGTAGCGTGTGTGCAGAGCATGGCGCAGCAGCGTGTGTGCAGAGCATGGCGCAGCAGCGTGTGTGCAGAGCATGGAGCAGCAGCGTGTGTGCAGAGCATGGAGCAGCAGCGTGTGTACAGTGCATGGAGCAGCAGTGTGTGTACAGAGCATGGAACAGCAGCGTGTGTGCAGAGCATGGCGCAGCAGCGTGTGTACAGAGCATGGATCAGCAGCGTGTGTACAGAGGATGAAGCAGCAGTGTGTGTACAGAGCATGGAGCAGCAGCGTGTGTACAGAGCATGGGGCAGCAGTGTGTGTGCAGAGCATGGAACAGCAGCTTGTGTGCAGAGCATGGAGCAGCAGTGTGTACAGAGCATGGCGCAGCAGCGTGTGTGCAGAGCATGGAGCAGCAGCTTGTGTGCAGAGCATGGAGCAGCAGTGTGTACAGAGCATGGCGCAGCAGCGTGTGTGCAGAGCATGGAGCAGCAATGTGTGTACAGAGCATGGAGCAGCTCTGGAGATCTTAAAGGGAACCTAAACTGAGAGGGATATGGATGTTTCTTTTTAAACAATACCAGTTGCCTGTGTGTGTACAGAGCATGGAGCAGCAGCGTGTGTACAGAGCATGGAGCAGCAGCGTGTGTACAGTGCATGGAGCAGCAGCGTGTGTACAGAGCATGGAGCGGCAGCGTGTGTACAGAGCATGGAGCGGCAGTGTGTGTACAGAGCATGAAGCAGCAGTGTGTGTACAGAGCATGAAGCAGCAGTGTGTGTACAGAGCATGGAGCAGCAGCGTGTGTACAGAGCATGGAGCAGCAGTGTGTGTGCAGAGCATGGAACAGCAGCTTGTGTGCAGAGCATGGAGCAGCAGTGTGTACAGAGCATGGCGCAGCAGCGTGTGTGCAGAGCATGGAGCAGCAGCTTGTGTGCAGAGCATGGAGCAGCAGTGTGTACAGAGCATGGCGCAGCAGCGTGTGTGCAGAGCAGGGAGCAGCAATGTGTGTACAGAGCATGGAGCAGCTCTGGAGATCTTAAAGGGAACCTAAACTGAGAGGGATATGGATGTTTCTTTTTAAACAATACCAGTTGCCTGTGTGTGTACAGAGCATTGAGCAGCAGCGTGTGTGCAGAGCATGGAACAGCAGTGTGTGAACAGAGCATGGAGCAGCTCTGGAGATCTTAAAGGGAACCTAAACTGAGAGGGATATGGATGTTTCTTTTTAAACAATACCAGTTGCCTGTGTGTGTACAGAGCATGGAGCAGCAGCGTGTGTACAGAGCATGGAGCAGCAGCGTGTGTACAGAGCATGGAGCAGCAGCGTGTGTACAGAGCATGGAGCAGCAGCTTGTGTACAGAGCATGGCGCAGCAGCGTGTGTATAGAGCATGGCGCAGCAGCGTGTGTACAGAGCATGGCACAGCAGCGTGTGTACAGAGCATGGAGCAGCAGCGTGTGTGCAGAGCATGGAGCAGCAGCGTGTGTACAGAGCATGGAGCAGCAGCGTGTGTACAGAGCATGGCGCAGCAGCGTGTATACAGAGCATGGCGCAGCAGCATGTGTACAGAGCATGGCGCAGCAGCGTGTGTACAGAGCATGGAGCAGCAGCGTGTGTACAGAGCATGGCGCAGCAGCGTGTGTACAGAGCATGGCACAGCAGCGTGTGTGCAGAGCATGGAGCAGCAGCTTGTGTGCAGAGCATGGAGCAGCAGTGTGTGTACAGAGCATGGAGCAGCAGTGTGTACAGAGCATGGCGCAGCAGCGTGTGTGCAGAGAATGGAGCAGCAGTGTGTGAACAGAGCATGGAGCAGCTCTGGAGATCTTAAAGGGAACCTAAACTGAAAGGGATATGGATGTTTCTTTTTAAACAATACCAGTTGCCTGTGTGTGTACAGAGCATGGAGCAGCAGCGTGTGTACAGAGCATGGAGCAGCAGCTTGTGTACAGAGCATGGAGCAGCAGCGTGTATACAGAGCATGGCGCAGCAGCGTGTGTACAGAGCATGGCGCAGCAGCGTGTGTGCAGAGCATGGCGCAGCAGCGTGTGTGCAGAGCATGGCGCAGCAGCATGTGTGCAGAGCATGGCGCAGCAGCGTGTGTGCAGAGCATGGCGCAGCAGCGTGTGTGCAGAGCATGGAGCAGCAGCGTGTGTGCAGAGCATGGAGCAGCAGCGTGTGTGCAGAGCATGGAGCAGCAGCGTGTGTACAGAGCATAGAGCAGCAGCGTGTGTACAGAGCATGGAGCAGCAGCGTGTGTACAGAGCATAGAGCAGCAGCGTGTGTGCAGAGCATGGAGCGGCAGCGTGTGTACAGAGCATGGAGCGGCAGTGTGTGTACAGAGCATGGAGCAGCAGCGTGTGTACAGAGCATGGAGCAGCAGCGTGTGTACAGAGCATGGAACAGCAGCTTGTGTGCAGAGCATGGAGCGGCAGCGTGTGTACAGAGCATGGAGCGGCAGTGTGTGTACAGAGCATGGAGCAGCAGCGTGTGTACAGAGCATGGAGCAGCAGCTTGTGTGCAGAGCATGGAGCAGCAGTGTGTGTGCAGAGCATGGAGCAGCAGCTTGTGTGCAGAGCATGGAGCAGCAGTGTGTGTGCAGAGCATGGAACAGCAGTGTGTGAACAGAGCATGGAGCAGCTCTGGAGATCTTAAAGGGAACCTAAACTGAGAGGGATATGGATGTTTCTTTTTAAACAATACCAGTTGCCTGTGTGTGTACAGAGCATGGAGCAGCAGCGTGTGTACAGAGCATGGAGCAGCAGCGTGTACAGAGCATGGAGCAGCAGCGTGTGTACAGAGCATGGAGCAGCAGCGTGTGTACAGAGCATGGAGCAGCAGCTTGTGTACAGAGCATGGCGCAGCAGCTTATGTACAGAGCATGGCGCAGCAGCGTGTGTACAGAGCATGGCGCAGCAGCGTGTGTACAGAGCATGGCGCAGCAGCGTGTGTACAGAGCATGGCGCAGCAGCGTGTGTACAGAGCATGGCGCAGCAGCGTGTGTACAGAGCATGGCGCAGCAGCGTGTGTACAGAGCATGGCGCAGCAGCGTGTGTGCAGAGCATGGAGCAGCAGCGTGTGTACAGAGCATGGAACAGCAGCTTGTGTGCAGAGCATGGAGCAGCAGCGTGTGTACAGTGCCTGGAGCAGCAGCGTGTGTACAGAGCATGGAACAGCAGCGTGTGTGCAGAGCATGGCGCAGCAGCGTGTTTGTGCAGAGCATGGCGCAGCAGCGTGTGTGCAGAGCATGGCGCAGCAGCGTGTGTGCAGAGCATGGCGCAGCAGCGTGTGTGCAGAGCATGGCGCAGCAGCGTGTGTGCAGAGCATGGCGCAGCAGCGTGTGATCAGAGCATGGCTCAGCAGCGTGTGTGCAGAGCATGGCTCAGCAGCGTGTGTGCAGAGCATGGCTCAGCAGCGTGTGTGCAGAGCATGGCGCAGCAGCGTGTGTGCAGAGCATGGCGCAGCAGCGTGTGTGCAGAGCATGGTGCAGCAGCGTGTGTGCAGAGCATGGCTCAGCAGCGTGTGTGCAGAGCATGGCTCAGCAGCGTGTGTGCAGAGCATGGCTCAGCAGCGTGTGTGCAGAGCATGGAGCAGCAGCGTGTGTGCAGAGCATGGAGCAGCAGCGTGTGTGCAGAGCATGGCGCAGCAGCGTGTGTGCAGAGCATGGCGCAGCAGCGTGTGTGCAGAGCATGGCGCAGCAGCGTGTGTGCAGAGCATGGCGCAGCAGCGTGTGTGCAGAGCATGGCGCAGCAGCGTGTGTGCAGAGCATGGTGCAGCAGTGTGTGTACAGAGCATGGAGCAGCAGCGTGTGTACAGAGCATGGAACAGCAGCGTGTGAGCAGAGCATGGAGCAGCAGCGTGTGTGCAGAGCATGGAGCAGCAGTGTGTGAACAGAGCATGGAGCAGCTCTGGAGATCTTAAAGGGAACCTAAACTGAGAGGGATATGGATGTTCCTTTTTAAACAATACCAGTTGCCTGTGTTTGTACAGAGCATGGAGCAGCAGCGTGTGTGCAGAGCATGGAACAGTAGTGTGTGAACAGAGCATGGAGCAGCTCTGGAGATCTTAAAGGGAACCTAAACTGAGAGGGATATGGATGTTTCTTTTTAAACAATACCAGTTGCCTGTGTGTGTACAGAGCATGGAGCAGCAGCGTGTGTACAGAGCATGGAGCAGCAGCGTGTGTACAGAGCATGGAGCAGCAGCGTGTGTACAGAGCATGGAGCAGCAGCTTGTGTACAGAGCATGGCGCAGCAGCGTGTGTATAGAGCATGGCGCAGCAGCGTGTGTACAGAGCATGGCACAGCAGCGTGTGTACAGAGCATGGAGCAGCAGCGTGTGTACAGAGCATGGAGCAGCAGCGTGTGTACAGAGCATGGCGCAGCAGCGTGTATACAGAGCATGGCGCAGCAGCATGTGTACAGAGCATGGCGCAGCAGCGTGTGTACAGAGCATGGCGCAGCAGCGTGTGTACAGAGCATGGCGCAGCAGCGTGTGTACAGAGCATGGCGCAGCAGCGTGTGTACAGAGCATGGCGCAGCAGCGTGTGTGCAGAGCATGGAGCAGCAGCTTGTGTGCAGAGCATGGAGCAGCAGTGTGTGTACAGAGCATGGAGCAGCAGTGTGTACAGAGCATGGCGCAGCAGCGTGTGTGCAGAGCATGGAGCAGCAGTGTGTGAACAGAGCATGGAGCAGCTCTGGAGATCTTAAAGGGAACCTAAACTGAAAGGGATATGGATGTTTCTTTTTAAACAATACCAGTTGCCTGTGTGTGTACAGAGCATGGAGCAGCAGCGTGTGTACAGAGCATGGAGCAGCAGCTTGTGTACCGAGCATGGAGCAGCAGCGTGTATACAGAGCATGGCGCAGCAGCGTGTGTACAGAGCATGGCGCAGCAGCGTGTGTACAGAGCATGGCGCAGCAGCGTGTGTGCAGAGCATGGCGCAGCAGCGTGTGTGCAGAGCATGGCGCAGCAGCATGTGTGCAGAGCATGGCGCAGCAGCATGTGTGCAGAGCATGGCGCAGCAGCGTGTGTGCAGAGCATGGCGCAGCAGCGTGTGTGCAGAGCATGGCGCAGCAGCGTGTGTGCAGAGCATGGCGCAGCAGCGTGTGTGCAGAGCATGGAGCAGCAGCGTGTGTGCAGAGCATGGAGCAGCAGCGTGTGTACAGAGCATAGAGCAGCAGCGTGTGTACAGAGCATGGAGCAGCAGCGTGTGTACAGACCATAGAGCAGCAGCGTGTGTACAGAGCATGGAACAGCAGCTTGTGTGCAGAGCATGGAGCGGCAGCATGTGTACAGAGCATGAAGCGGCAGTGTGTGTACAGAGCATGGAGCAGCAGCGTGTGTACAGAGCATGGAGCAGCAGCGTGTGTGCAGAGCATGGAACAGCAGCTTGTGTGCAGAGCATGGAGCGGCAGCGTGTGTACAGAGCATGGAGCGGCAGTGTGTGTACAGAGCATGAAGCAGCAGCGTGTGTACAGAGCATGGAGCGGCAGCGTGTGTACAGAGCATGGAGCAGCAGCGTGTGTACGGAGCATGGAACAGCAGCTTGTGTGCAGAGCATGGAACAGCAGCTTGTGTGCAGAGCATGGAGCAGCAGCGTGTGTACAGAGCATGGAGCAGCAGCGTGTGTACAGAGCATGGAACAGCAGCTTGTGTGCAGAGCATGGAGCAGCAGTGTGTGTGCAGAGCATGGAGCAGCAGCTTGTGTGCAGAGCAAGGAGCAGCAGTGTGTGTGCAGAGCATGGAACAGCAGTGTGTGAACAGAGCATGGAGCAGCTCTGGAGATCTTAAAGGGAACCTAAACTGAGAGGGATATGGATGTTTCTTTTTAAACAATACCAGTTGCCTGTGTGTGTACAGAGCATGGAGCAGCAGCGTGTGTACAGAGCATGGAGCAGCAGCGTGTACAGAGCATGGAGCAGCAGCGTGTGTACAGAGCATGGAGCAGCAGCGTGTACAGAGCATGGAGCAGCAGCGTGTGTACAGAGCATGGAGCAGCAGCTTGTGTACAGAGCATGGCGCAGCAGCTTATGTACAGACCATGGAGCAGCAGCGTGTGTACAGAGCATGGCGCAGCAGCATGTGTACAGAGCATGGCGCAGCAGCGTGTGTACAGAGCATGGCGCAGCAGCGTGTGTACAGAGCATGGCGCAGCAGCGTGTGTACAGAGCATGGCGCAGCAGCGTGTGTACAGAGCATGGCGCAGCAGCGTGTGTGCAGAGCATGGAACAGCAGCTTGTGTGCAGAGCATGGAGCAGCAGCGTGTGTACAGTGCATGGAGCAGCAGCGTGTGTACAGAGCATGGCGCAGCAGCGTGTATACAGAGCATGGCGCAGCAGCATGTGTACAGAGCATGGCGCAGCAGCGTGTGTACAGAGCATGGCGCAGCAGCGTGTGTACAGAGCATGGCGCAGCAGCGTGTGTACAGAGCATGGCGCAGCAGCGTGTGTACAGAGCATGGCGCAGCAGCGTGTGTGCAGAGCATGGAGCAGCAGCTTGTGTGCAGAGCATGGAGCAGCAGTGTGTGTACAGAGCATGGAGCAGCAGTGTGTACAGAGCATGGCGCAGCAGCGTGTGTGCAGAGCATGGCGCAGCAGCATGTGTGCAGAGCATGGCGCAGCAGCGTGTGTGCAGAGCATGGCGCAGCAGCGTGTGTGCAGAGCATGGCGCAGCAGCGTGTGTGCAGAGCATGGCGCAGCAGCGTGTGTGCAGAGCATGGAGCAGCAGCGTGTGTGCAGAGCATGGAGCAGCAGCGTGTGTACAGAGCATAGAGCAGCAGCGTGTGTACAGAGCATGGAGCAGCAGCGTGTGTACAGAGCATAGAGCAGCAGCGTGTGTACAGAGCATGGAACAGCAGCTTGTGTGCAGAGCATGGAGCGGCAGCATGTGTACAGAGCATGAAGCGGCAGTGTGTGTACAGAGCATGGAGCAGCAGCGTGTGTACAGAGCATGGAGCAGCAGCGTGTGTGCAGAGCATGGAACAGCAGCTTGTGTGCAGAGCATGGAGCGGCAGCGTGTGTACAGAGCATGGAGCGGCAGTGTGTGTACAGAGCATGGAGCAGCAGCGTGTGTACAGAGCATGGAGCGGCAGCGTGTGTACAGAGCATGGAGCAGCAGCGTGTGTACGGAGCATGGAACAGCAGCTTGTGTGCAGAGCATGGAACAGCAGCTTGTGTGCAGAGCATGGAGCAGCAGTGTGTGTACAGAGCATGGAGCAGCAGCGTGTGTACAGAGCATGGAGCGGCAGCGTGTGTACAGAGCATGGAGCAGCAGCGTGTGTACAGAGCATGGAACAGCAGCTTGTGTGCAGAGCATGGAGCAGCAGTGTGTGTGCAGAGCATGGAGCAGCAGCTTGTGTGCAGAGCAAGGAGCAGCAGTGTGTGTGCAGAGCATGGAACAGCAGTGTGTGAACAGAGCATGGAGCAGCTCTGGAGATCTTAAAGGGAACCTAAACTGAGAGGGATATGGATGTTTCTTTTTAAACAATACCAGTTGCCTGTGTGTGTACAGAGCATGGAGCAGCAGCGTGTGTACAGAGCATGGAGCAGCAGCGTGTACAGAGCATGGAGCAGCAGCGTGTGTACAGAGCATGGAGCAGCAGCGTGTGTACAGAGCATGGAGCAGCAGCTTGTGTACAGAGCATGGCGCAGCAGCTTATGTACAGACCATGGCGCAGCAGCGTGTGTACAGAGCATGGCGCAGCAGCGTGTGTACAGAGCATGGCGCAGCAGCGTGTGTACAGAGCATGGCGCAGCAGCGTGTGTACAGAGCATGGCGCAGCAGCGTGTGTACAGAGCATGGAGCAGCAGCGTGTGTACAGTGCATGGAGCAGCAGCGTGTGTACAGAGCATGGAACAGCAGCGTGTGTGCAGAGCATGGCGCAGCAGCGTGTGCAGAGCATGGCGCAGCAGCGTGTGTGCAGAGCATGGCGCAGCAGCGTGTGTGCAGAGCATGGCGCAGCAGCGTGTGTGCAGAGCATGGCGCAGCAGCGTGTGTGCAGAGCATGGCGCAGCAGCGTGTGTGCAGAGCATGGCGCAGCAGCGTGTGTGCAGAGCATGGCTCAGCAGCGTGTGTGCAGAGCATGGCGCAGCAGCGTGTGTGCAGAGCATGGCGCAGCAGCGTGTGTGCAGAGCATGGCGCAGCAGCGTGTGTGCAGAGCATGGCGCAGCAGCGTGTGTGCAGAGCATGGAACAGCAGCTTGTGTGCAGAGCATGGAGCAGCAGCGTGTGTACAGTGCATGGAGCAGCAGCGTGTGTACAGAGCATGGAACAGCAGCGTGTGTGCAGAGCATGGCGCAGCAGCGTGTGTGCAGAGCATGGCGCAGCAGCGTGTGTGCAGAGCATGGCGCAGCAGCGTGTGTGCAGAGCATGGCGCAGCAGCGTGTGTGCAGAGCATGGCGCAGCAGCGTGTGTGCAGAGCATGGCGCAGCAGCGTGTGTGCAGAGCATGGCGCAGCAGCGTGTGTGCAGAGCATGGCTCAGCAGCGTGTGTGCAGAGCATGGCGCAGCAGCGTGTGTGCAGAGCATGGCGCAGCAGCGTGTGTGCAGAGCATGGCGCAGCAGCGTGTGTGCAGAGCATGGCGCAGCAGCGTGTGTGCAGAGCATGGCGCAGCAGCGTGTGTGCAGAGCATGGAGCAGCAGCGTGTGTGCAGAGCATGGAGCAGCTCTGGAGATCTTAAAGGGAACCTAAACAGAGAGGGATATGGATGTTTCTTTTTAAACAATACCAGTTGCCTGGCATCCTGCTGATCTCTTTGGCTGCAGTAGTGGCTGAATCACACACCTGAAACAAGCATGCAGCTAATCCAGTCTGACTTCAGTCAGTCACCTGATCTGCATGCTTGTTGAGGGGCTGTGGGTAAAAGTATTAGAGACACAGGATTAGCAGGAGAGTCAGGCAACTGGTAGTATTTTAAAAGGAAAAATCTATATCCGCCTTAGTTTAGGTTCCCTTTAACTGACAGGTATGAGCACAGCCCTGTGCCCTGCTGTGTGAATGCTTCACTTTCCCCTCCATCACCAACATCGACTGTCCTCATTATTATCTGTATCCAAACTGCTCCTGATCCATCCTGTTGTCAGTTGGGAGCAGACAACTTTGAAAATCCTGGGTTTGCTCCTGATTGTGGTCACTTAACCCCCTTAGCGGTAACCCCGTGCTGGACATGGGGTAAGCCACGCAGGAGGATTTCTCAGGCCCCGCTGGGCTGATTTGCATAATTTTTTTTGTAATACACGCAGCTAGCGCCGATTCGCCGCTACCCGCCGTATCTGAGGGTGCCCCCCCCCCCCCGAGACCCGTGCGCTGCCTGGCCAATCAGTGCCAGGCAGCGCTGAGGGGTGGATCGGGACTCCCTCTGACGTCATGACGTCATCGCGCCCGTTGCCATGGTGACGGGGAAGCCTCCATGGAAATACTGTTCAGAACGGGATTTGCGGATGGGCATACGCGCCGGCGGCGATCGGTGCATACGGGGGGCGCCGCAGGGAGGGGGGAAGCATGTAACTACCGCTAGGCTAGCTACATGTTAACCTTCATACCGCCAGGGAGGTTAATCTGCTTAATTTTGGCTGTGTGTAAGCCTAACACTGCACTACAAAGACAGTGATGTTAAAGGAAGGCAGAGATCAAATTTTAGCAAAAATCACTACTTACCCAGGGCTTCCTCCTGCCCCATAAACACACGTGAGTCCCACGCCATCCTCCAGCCCCGGTAACAGGCTTTGTGATGTCAGTCCGGGTATAAAGTGCATGCGCAGGAGGTCTGTGGATGCACGGAAGACCCAGACTTGACGTCACTGAGCCAGTTACCGGGGGTAATTGCGGCTGAACGGCAGACTGCGGGAGGACGGCGTGGGACTCGCGTGTTTATGGGGCAGCAGGAAGCTCCGGGTAAGTATGGATTTTTGTATACCATTGATCTCTGGTACACTTTAAACACTTTGTGTGACAACGTCAATGTTCTCATTAATTGGCTATCATGTCTGTGAGACCCTCCTGTATTGGCAATAAAGGCATCTAATTACATTTATTTATGCTTGCAAAAGAATGTTTCTCCTCTGAGCTTCCAGTGTATGTAAGCTGTGTTTTTTAACATCTTGTCAATATGCAGGAGGGCTTATTAGCCGAAAGCTTACTTTTTTGTTTACGGGGCAGTTCACACTTGCTTTAAACTCAGTTTTGTCTCCGTTTTTTGGGCCCGGTTCAAAAACGGTGGCTCTGATGCCAATGTTAAAATATTAGCCGTCTTCACTTACTTCAAAAACGGATCCGTGGGCAATCCGTGGGATGCGGATACAAAAACTGAACGGAGGGTTCCGACTTGTTAGGGCTTCATGGATCCAGACCGATCCCTGATATACAGAGGGGTAGTGACAGGCAATGCAAAAATGGATCTCCCACTACACAGAGAACCTTGCACACAAAATGGAGGGAGATCTGCATTGTCTACTGTCTGCTCTGTCCCCCTATAGGGTTCCCCCAGGTAGCCTGAGGGAGTAGCAGCCAGGACAGGGGAGGGGGGGGGGCTGCAGGCACAGCGGCGGGGAGCGGGGTCTCCACCCCCTCCGAGCCGCGGTCTGCACATAGCTGGGGGCTCCTCCTCCAGCTATGTGCAGCTTACTTCCTCTGCTCGCCATGACTTCCTGCAAGAAGCAGAGGAAGTAAGGTGCTTCCCTGCTCACTCGCTTATTTAACTTTTGCTGCACATAGCTGGAGGGGGAGTGGGGACGGGGGACCCAGGTGAGAAGGGGCGACCTTTCTTCATGCCGCCGTGCCCGCAGCCCCCGTCCTGGCTGCTTCCCCCTCAGCCATGTTTTAAAAAATAAAAACGCAAATGGTTTAAAAACGTATGCTGCAAAATGGCAGCACAGATCAGTTTGCGTTCCGGTTTCTGAAAACGAGAGCCCGGACCGCGGATTATGTTCTACAGAGCCGGGTCTAGTGTGGACCGAGCCTACCTCCTAAGTTAGCCAATAAATTGTATCATCCTGATTCAAAACGTCTTGCTGTGACAACAGGGACGGATCTAGGGGGGGGGGGGGGGGCAAGCGGATATCTCGCCCCAGGCGCAGTTTGTTGAATTCTTAAAAAGGCAGCAAAATGAATGGCAGTTTAGGCGCCAAAACCTGACCTTTAGGCGCCAAAACCTGACCTTGCCCCAGGCGCAACTTGGTCTTGATCCGTCCCTGTGTGACAATGGTGACAATGTCAGATGACACCATTTTTTAAACTACTGTACAGTGTGGCCCCTCAATCACTTTTTTTCACAGTGACAGGACGACAGGATGTAACAGTGATGCAACCACATACTACACTATACTACACAGCAAATGGTGTATGATAAGCTAGCTACATATAGGGATGGTCGCTGGATTCCGCGGATTCTGGTTGAAATTTGGTGATTCTGGTTCCAATGCGTCGGAACGGAATTGCTCTAGCGCGGAAAAAAAATTAAATTCCGCTGAATTTTACGGAATTCAATTTTTTTCCCCACTGAACTGATTTATGCCTAATAAGAAGAGTTTCTACTCCATAGACTCCCTTCCTCCCTTTCTCTCTCCTCCCTTCCTCCCTTCCCCTTCCTCTCTCCCTCCCTTCCTCCTTCCTCCCTCCTCCCTTTCTCCCTCCTCCCTTCCTCTCTCCTCCCTTCATCCTTCCCCCTTCCTCTCTCCTCCCTTCCTCCCTTCCTCCCTTCATCCTTCCTCCTTCCTCCCTTCCTCCCTCCCCCCTTCCTCTCTCCTCCCTTCATCCTTCCCCCTTCCTCTCTCCTCCCTTCCTCCCTCCTCCCTTCCTCTCTCCTCCCTTCATCCTTCCCCCTTCCTCTCTCCTCCCTTCATCCTTCCTCCCTCCTCCCTTCCTCCCTCCCCCCTTCCTCTCTCCTCCCTTCATCCTTCCTCCCTCCTCCCTCCTCCCTTCCCCCCTTCCTCTCTCCTCCCTTCATCCTTTGAAATCCTACAATTCCCTGGAAGACGAGACCCTCCGAGAGGAGGAAGGAAAGAGGAGAAAAAGGACTAAGGGAACAGTTAATAGGATCTATGGGCTACCATATAGCATCAACAAGGTTCCATTTGCGATTATTTTAATTTTTACGCCGGAATCCCGCAGAATTTCGCAAAAAAATCCGGTGGAATGTTCATAGCAACGGAATTCAGCGGTGGCGGAATCTGCAAATTCCGTCGAACAGAATTTGCTCTTTCCGATCATCCCTAGCTACATACTACACCACAAATGGCAACAAAAAATATCAGCAGGATCTGTCGTCAAAAGGACTATTGGGGTCCCTAGCTGGTGATCTGCAAGAAGCAGAGGATCTATGGAAGCAGCTGCATAGCTTTGGATGACACTCACAGGCCTCAATTCTGGTAGCTTTCTGTAATTCTGCACTATATGGATCTCCAAACAGATTCCATCAAATGAAGCCGCTAACCAGTTTGATTGGGTTTCATTTTCAAGTTTCAAATTTGCAATTAATGTGGATCATCTGCTGGGACCATTCAGAGTCAACCAAACTTGCTGCAAGGCCCAATACATTTTGTTCACGCTTATTAGAAATCATGAGCATTTTTACGAAATTGCGTTTTTTCCTACATCAAATATTTTTCAACACATTTGCTCTGCATTGTCTTCTTTTTTTCTTTTTTCAGCTTTTTGCTATTTTTTTCAGCGTTTTTTTCAATTTTATAATTCAATGGCAGGTTTCATTTTTTTTTTTAGTCTGCATTTTATGAAATCAATAGAAAAGCAAAAAAACTGCAGAAATGTTGTGTTTTGTGTATTAAATCACCATTTATTTTGAACTTTAACTAGATTTTTATGTAAATTAACTTCATTGGTATGAACTCGCGATTCCAAACCCAAACTGAATATCTCCAGAATCAGTTGGACAACAAATTATCTCAAGAAACCAAAAGTCCATGGAAATCAACATGAATCCCCCCTCCCCCACAACTGAACCTTTCACCGCCAGGAGGGGGGGAAGGGGGTGGGTGTTAGTGGGAGGAAAGCTATGGCAGCCCAGCTACTAAGATCTGTGCCAAGTCTTGCTTTATCTGGCTCCACAGAGACTCCACAGTGTCTGTATTGTTCCTCTCATAATAAATCACTTAGGGCTTGACTCACTAGAGATCAAAAATCACCATCAAAAACGCTATTATTCTAATAGGGAATTTTACACTAAACACAGAGTGATTTTCATAGCCATGTTTGGAATGTGATGTTGGACTCTGCATTCCCTGAATGAAAAAGCTTAATTAATGTAGCAAGAAATGTCTACTGAACATGCTTGAGGGTCATGAGTTACATTTTTGAAGTGAAAATTCAAAGCTAAATTCTAACCTATTGTGCATCATGATATTCACCATAAATGACTTCACGCCTTTATGATGCAAGAGCTCTTCCAGGGGGAGGTGTCTGAGAGGTTCTTCGGTCTTCACAGAATGATGACTAGGTTGCTGTCCCTGGAATTGCCCCACCAGTGGCAGGGTTAACAAGTGACACCATGGGAGACAGGACATTTGGGCGCCCCCATAGGTGCTACAAATAGCTGTATGGTTGGAAATATGGGTCCTGTAGGCCCCCATTAAATAGCGGCCACTCACTATAAAAATTGTGGCTACAAAAGCGAGTGTGAAGCTCCCAAATTTCCGCAACATCTCCAGTATTTATTTTTTTCAGCAGATTTGTGCAAGGGGGAGGTTAGGTTAGGCGCCAGGAAGGGGGTTGGCAGTATGTATCAGCATGGCGGTTTGTGCTGGGGGAACAACTAAGGTTAGGCATCAGAAAGGGGGGGTTGTAAGGTTAGGCATTGGGGAGAGCAGGGAGTCAGGGGGGGGGGTGTAGGGCTAGGCATCGGCAGCGGGTGGTTAGGGTTAGGCATTGGAGGGGGAGGGTTCAGTGAAAGAGTTTGTTAGGTTAGTAGGGTGACCTTTACCGATATTTTACTATCACAATTACCACTGTAATTTAGAGATGGCCCGAACAGTTCCCCATAATGCACCATTAAGGTCAACTTTGACCCTATACATCACAGTAAGCAGGCACATGGTAGCCAATCAGGCTACACTCACTCCTGGAGCCACTCCCCCCCCCCCCCCCCCCCGTATATAAGGCCCATGCTGGCCATTTTGCTCACTCGTGTGCCTGCAGTAAATGGAGAAGGGACAGCTGCCGCAGACTCTCCTAGGGAAAGATTAGTTAGGCTCTTGTAGGCTTCTTAGCTTGCTCCTGGCTGATTCTTATTGCTAAAATAGCACCCCTCATTCAACAGCTTTTTTGAGAGCTAATCTTTTCCTTTTGATCTATTTTTTCTTCTGTGTGCCAAACTGACACTTGTGTTGCATAGACAGCCTTGATAATTCATACTGTGTGTGTGCCACTGCTAGCAGCCCAGCACATTCAGTGACTACCTGTGTGTGTGTGACAGGTGCACATTGTAATACCCATTACTGCATATACCTACCTACCTACCTGTTGTTCACAGTGCACCTACCTAGGTGAGCTAAGCGCACGCAGTGTCACTGTGCCAGTCCGCTACCTGTCTGTGTGTGACAGGTGCACATTGTAATACCCATCACTGCATATACCTACCTGTTGTTCACAGTGCACCTACCTAGGTGAGCTAAGCGCACGCAGTGTCACTGTGCCAGTCCGCTACCTGTCTGTGTGTGACAGGTGCACATTGTAATACCCATCACTGCATATACCTACCTGTTGTTCACAGTAAAGAATTGATCCTCCTTGTCCACATTGCAATGTTCCTGCTAATCTGACCACCCATTGCACTCCCTCTCATTGTACACCCAAATAAATGCTAACCTTAATAGAACATGTAATTTCAAGAATTTAATGTGGTAGGAAAGTAATTGTGAGCAGTGCCTGTAGGATGCCGCATAACAAAAAAACTATTTTGCCTACTAGCACAATCCTGCTAATAAAACCGGATATCCCAAGGAAAACATTCCAATTCCTTGAGTAATGAAGTTCTTCTTTGCCTCAAAAAATGTTAAATATGTTAATAACTTTCAATTTATCAGTCTTGTCTGGACACTATTCTGTCTGTCGGCTGAGACATCAAAGAACGTCTTTCTGTGTTGGCTGAGACATCAAGAACATCTTTCTGTGTTGGCTGAGACATCAAGAACATCAAGAATTCTGGCCAGATGCATTGGAGCTCCAAGGAATTGGTGGACCATCAAGGAAGACAATAACTTTATAGTCAACCTGTAGTGGCCCATGGCAGATGACAACCAGATTCAACCAGCAGATAGACCTCTCTCTGATTGAAACCTGATCACACTGCAAATAGATTTTAATAGATTTCACCTTGAAATCTATTAAAAATGTAAGGACCTGCCTTTTTTGACACCAAAATATCCATTCTCTCTTAGAGAAAGAATAGTCTATTCATTAAATAGGCTGTCAGCTGTTAGATCCCAAATAGCACAAGCCTGGTTGCAACTAAGGATGAGCCAGAATGTTCTGGTGAAAAACGAGAGAGTCCTGAGAGTGTGGAATGCTAGTTGTATCGAGACATTGATTGGAATAGGGTTCTTTGGAAAACGAATGGCATGATCCGGAGCAAATACATGACAGACCTACTTATGGAACATATTTGCGCCTTTCACCTGGGGTCCTTAGTTACATTCCAGACGTGGGAGTCTTTTACCAAAGTTAGTATAATATGAAATTCTGAATATGTTCAAAGTCTAATTGCTGTTAACCGGAGGAGAACAGGGTCAAGGTAAACTTAGTCAAATGAACCTCCTACGAGCAGAAGATTGCATTGAGACCAGCCCAGGTATCTCACCATAGACCTCCTTGCTTACTATGTTCATTAAAAATGCTGTGAATAAATTTATAGATGATACGCTATGTTGTGTGGTAGGAGGATTTGCTTCTGCACTGGTTGTTAGATAAGTTAAGAAATCTTTGTTACAATACCATTGCAGGCATCACATGTACACAAGAACATGCAGGTGCATAAGACTGGCTGTGGGTAGCCGAGTATGACAGTCCTACCTGCACATCCACCTCTTCTTGGCTGTTTTTGCTGCTGCCCGGAATAGAGAGATAGCCAGTTGTTACTTCCACATTCCCCATTGCCATGGAAATCTGGCTATGCATCTGACCAGCACAGACAGTTGTGACTTCTGTGGGTGTGTCTCTATCTATCCCAACATATTGACAAAACAGGGAGTCTCTTTTTTTCTTCACCTTGCTACCCAACTTCACGCACACCGGGAGACAGTACTTCAGGCCCAATGGCCAATGGTAGCTCCTTAAGGCTCCAGCATGTAAGTCTACCATCCTCTGCCAGCCTCTTCATGCCAGGCTTGTTCCTCAGACCTCAGAGAGGCCAATTCCACCATCCCAGCTGAGTCTTCTACCCTGGACAAGCCACCTCTTCATGCCAGGCTTGTTCCTCAGACCTCAGAGAGGCCAATTCCACCATCCCAGCTGAGTCTTCTACCCTGGACAAGCCACCTCTTCATGCCAGGCTTGTTCCTCAGACCTCAGAGAGGCCAATTCCACCATCCCAGCTGAGTCCTCTACCCTGGACAAGCCACCTCTTCATGCCAGGCTTGTTCCTCAGACCTCAGAGATGCCAATTCCACCATCCCAGCTGAGTCTTCTACCCTGGACAAGCCACCTCTTCATGCCAGGCTTGTTCCTCAGACCTCAGAGATGCCAATTCCACCATCCCAGCTGAGTCCTCTACCCTGGGCAAGCCACCTCTTCATGCCAGGCTTGTTCCTCAGACCTCAGAGATGCCAATTCCACCATCCCAGCTGAGTCCTCTACCCTGGGCAAGCCACCTCTTCATGCCAGGCTTGTTCCTCAGACCTCAGAGAGGCCAATTCCACCATCCCAGCTGAGTCCTCTACCCTGGACAAGCCACCTCTTCATGCCAGGCTTGTTCCTCAGACCTCAGAGATGCCAATTCCACCATCCCAGCTGAGTCCTCTACCCTGGGCAAGCCACCTCTTCATGCCAGGCTTGTTCCTCAGACCTCCAGAGGCCAATTCCACCATCCCAGCTGAGTCCTCTACCCTGGACAAGCCACCTCTTCATGCCAGTCTTGTTCCTCAGACCTCAGAGATGCCAATTCCACCATCCCAGCTGAGTCCTCTACCCTGGGCAAGCCACCTCTTCATGCCAGGCTTGTTCCTCAGACCTCCAGAGGCCAACATTATATGTATTCCAAGAAGTGTTGGCACTCCCAGTTGGATGAAAATGGATTCCTAAAAAAAAAAATATATAGATACTGATGTGTTGTGAACATGTACAAGCAAAAAGGGCTCAGAGGAAATAGCCACTAGTAGATTATCAGTAAAATGACCAATATTCTACTATTGGGCAGTGGGAATTCGGATTGTAAAGTATTGGTGACATTTGCTGAAATGTTTCTAATGCTTAGGTAGCATTCACAGTGGCACGTTATGGTCGCACGTTATAAAGTGTTATAACGCAGCTTACTGCACTGCAATGCTAATCCTATGGGCCGTTTACAGTTCGACGTTAAAGTCGCATTAAAAAACTGTTGCGTTGTGGTAACTCACTGCTTGCAGCACATTACCTCTTAATGCAGACACGTTGCGACTTTAATGTTGCATTAAACCACAACGTCCCACTGTAAATACAGCGTAAACCTACGCTTATACTCAAATGAGCTCCCCTTTACCAATGCCTTACCCTGCCCCCCCCCCCAACCACTGATGTCTCACGCTAAGAAACCCTCTCACCAATGCCTAACACTGACGACCCCCCCCCCCATCCCACCACCACCACTACTGATGCCTCACGCTAACAAAAACCCTCTCGCCAATGCCTAACCATGAGCCAGGGGCGTAGGGCCTGTGGTCGCAACGGTCGCCTCGGCGACCGGGCCCGGCTCCTGAAGAGGCGGGGGAGGGGCCCGGGGGGCCCATGTCCGTTTGGACTCGGAGATGGGATCCCTGCCTGCGTTATTGGGAGGGGGGAGCTGCAGCCGTGGGGAGGGCAGTCCGACCTCTCCCTGGGCCCCCCCCTCCCCTCCCCTCCCCCTCAGATGCAGAGTGCGCAGCGCACGGAAGCGCTGTAGGCAGAACTCACCTGCCTGCGTTCCAAGCGCCGCTGGTCTCCTCCCGCTCTGCATAGATCTGCTGTTACACACTGCTTCCGGCTAAACAGGAAGCAGTGTGTAACAACATCTATACAGAGTGGGAGGAGACCAGCGGCGCAGGGACGGAGGTGAGTTCCGCCTACAGCGCTTCCGTGCCTATCCGGGGGGGCAGCTACCTACTCTAACCTATCCTGGGGGGCCAGCTACCTACCTAACCTATCCTGGGGGGCCAGCTACCTACCTAACCTATCCTGGGGGGCCAGCTACCTACCTAACCTATCCTGGGGGGCCAGCTACCTACCTAACCTATCCTGGGGGGCCAGCTACCTACCTAACCTATCCTGGGGGGCCAGCTACCTACCTAACCTATCCTGGGGGGCCAGCTACCTACCTAACCTATCCTGGGGGGCCAGCTACCTACCTAACCTATCCTGGGGGGCCAGCTACCTACCTAACCTATCCTGGGGGGCAGCTACCTACTCTAACCTATCCGGGGGGGCAGCTACCTACTCTAACCTATCCTGGGGGCCAGCTACCTACCTAACCTATCCTGGGGGGCCAGCTACCTACCTAACCTATCCTGGGGGGCCAGCTACCTACCTAACCTATCCAGGGGGGCCAGCTACCTACCTAACCCATCCTGGGGGGCCAGCTACCTACCTAATCTATCCTGGGGGGCAGCTACCTACCTAAGCTATCCTGGGGGGGCAGCTACCTAACCTATCCTGGGGGGCAGCTACCTAACCTATCCTGGGGGGGCAGCTACCTACTTAACCTACCCTGGGGGGCCAGCTACCTACCTAACCTATCCTGGGGGGGGGCAGCTACCTACCTAACCTATCCTGGGGGGCCAGCTACCTACCTAACCTATCCTGGGGGAAAGCTACCTAATCTATCCTGGGGGGCAGCTACCTAACCTATCCTGGGGGGCACCTACCTCATCTAACCTATACTGGGGGGCAGCTACCTAATCTAACCTATACTGGGGGGCACCTACCTATCTAACCTGGGGGCACTTAATTGTCTAACCTGTATTCGGGGCACCTAGCTAGCCTATACAGGTGGCAACTATACTGGCTACCTATATTGGAGGCACCTACCTAACTAACCTATACTGGGGGCACCTACCTATCTAACCTATGCTGGGGGCAACTATTCTGGCTACCTATATTAGAGGCACCCACCTAGCTAACCTGTACTGGCGGCGCCTGCCTATCTAACCTATACTGGGGGCAACTATACTGGCTACCTATGCTGGAGGCACCTACCTGGCTAACCTATACCGGGGGCAACTATACTGGCGTACCTATGCCTGGCTACCTATACTGGGGGGACCTATAGCTGGCTATAGGGATTCGGATATGTGTGTGCATCGGGTGTTGCCGGGGGAGGGGGGCTGTTGTTGCCGTGGGGGGGGGGGGGCCACATCCAGATTCCGCATCGGGGCCCAGAGGTTTGTAGCTACGCCACTGCCATGAGCGACCACCCATGATGCCTAAGCTTAACCAATCACACTGCCAATATCTTTGCTGCCACCATCCCTGTAAACGCTAAATATCAGGTGGCGAAAAAGTTTGGCCACCTGCTATTTTTAGCCAACGTTTATATGGTGGGTGACCCAGGCCTCCCAAATTACCTATTGCCTTTGTGAACACCTCTTTATTAGGCATAACAAAGCAAATAAGCATCAACTTGGTGTTCTCACTGCAGCAGGCACTGAAATTGTGCATCGCTCTCAAAATGCATCTTCTTGATGTCTATGAGCCTTTTTTGCCTGATGAAGAGTCCCTCAGTGGTCTCAAAAGATTAACATTTATTGTTTACGTGCAACAAATCTTCAGCCTCATGGGAGTGCCAACTTTCCTTTGACTGTAATCAGTGGCATCATCTATTTCCATTTGAACACCCAGATACAGCACGTCATCATCAGTACTAATCATTTGGAGTCAGGAGGAGCAACCCTGCAATGAACTGGTGCGTAGGCCAGCCATTCACGTGCTACTCCTGCTTCATGTCAGTGTAAATTCATTATTCTTGTCCATCACACCAATCATGTAAGAGGAACTAGAAAATGCTGCACCCTTGTCATTATAATATAGCCTATATAGCATGATTCCGTCACCTCCCCATATCTTCTCCAGCACTGATAATAGAGGCATATTGTAGGCAATCTGCAATTCACATTACATTACATCTGCAATGTAAGAAAAGAGGGATGAGATTTAAAGTGGGACTTTAAACCAGGATGGATTCATCCCAATCACTGGCCGAAACCCCCTTTACCATAAAGAATCATAACCTTTTTCAAACAGATCAGCAGAAGGGATGATCAATGAGATGCAAATTCTTCCAAAATTATGCAAATTTGTATGCAAATATATGCAGCTTGTAAATGGACATACCTATTTATACCTAGGTTTAAATTGAGTGATCCATTTTCAAGCTGCATATATTTGCATAAAATTAGCATACATTTGTATCAGCTTGGAAGAATTTGGATATCTTTGATCATCCCAATCATAAGGGACGTCTGTATGGCTAATTATGTGGTGAACCCCTCCCACAGTGTGATTTCAGGGCCACAGCCATAGGCAAACACAGGGGGGATTACAGCTGCCCAGAATCCCCCCTCAGACCAGGGCCGGTGCAGTGTCTGAGGACAGGTACAAGTCGAGGCACCAGAATATCTGCAGGTATCCTGCAGCTCACAGCACTGCCCCTCTTTCTTCTCCTGCCACAATTAACTTTGGATGTAGCAGCGGCGTGTGTACAGAGCATGGAACAGCAGTGTGTGTACAGAGCATGGGGCAGCAGTGTGTGTACAGAGCATGGGGCAGCAGTGTGTGTACAGAGCATGGAGCAGCGGCATGTGTACAGAGCATGGGGCAGCAGTGTGTGTACAGAGCATGGAGCGCAGGCGTGTGTACAGAGCATGGAACAGCAGTGTGTGTACAGAGCATGGGGCAGCAGTGTGTGTACAGAGCATGGGGCAGCAGTGTGTGTACAGAGCATGGAGCGCAGGCGTGTGTACAGAGCATGGAGCAGCAGTGTGTGTACAGAGCATGGAACAGCAGTGTGTGTACAGAGCATGGGGCAGCAGTGTGTGTACAGAGCATGGGGCAGCAGTGTGTGTACAGAGCATGGAGCAGCGGCATGTGTACAGAGCATGGGGCAGCAGTGTGTGTACAGAGCATGGAGCGCAGGCGTGTGTACAGAGCATGGAGCAGCAGTGTGTGTACAGAGCATGGAGCAGCAGTGTGTGTATAGAGCATGGGGCAGCAGTGTGTGTACAGAGCATGGAGCAGCAGCGTGTGTACAGAGCATGGCACAGCAGTGTGTGTACAGAGCATGGAGCAGCAGCGTGTGTACAGAGCATGGAGCAACAGCGTGTGTGCAGAGCATGGAGCAGCAGTGTGTGTATAGAGCATGGAACAGCAGCGTGTGTACAGAGCATGGGGCAGCAGTGTGTGTACAGAGCATGGGGCAGCAGTGTGTGTACAGAGCATGGAGCAGCAGTGTGTGTACAGAGCATGGAGCGGCAACGTGTGTACAGAGCATGGAACAGCAGTGTGTGTACAGAGCATGGGGCAGCAGTGTGTGTACAGAGCATGGGGCAGCAGTGTGTGTACAGAGCATGGAGCAGCGGCATGTGTACAGAGCATGGGGCAGCAGTGTGTGTACAGAGCATGGAGCGCAGGCGTGTGTACAGAGCATGGAACAGCAGTGTGTGTACAGAGCATGGGGCAGCAGTGTGTGTACAGAGCATGGGGCAGCAGTGTGTGTACAGAGCATGGAGCAGCGGCATGTGTACAGAGCATGGGGCAGCAGTGTGTGTACAGAGCATGGAGCGCAGGCGTGTGTACAGAGCATGGAGCAGCAGTGTGTGTACAGAGCATGGAACAGCAGTGTGTGTACAGAGCATGGGGCAGCAGTGTGTGTACAGAGCATGGGGCAGCAGTGTGTGTACAGAGCATGGAGCAGCGGCATGTGTACAGAGCATGGGGCAGCAGTGTGTGTACAGAGCATGGAGCGCAGGCGTGTGTACAGAGCATGGAGCAGCAGTGTGTGTACAGAGCATGGAGCAGCAGTGTGTGTATAGAGCATGGGGCAGCAGTGTGTGTACAGAGCATGGAGCAGCAGCGTGTGTACAGAGCATGGCACAGCAGTGTGTGTACAGAGCATGGAGCAGCAGCGTGTGTACAGAGCATGGAGCAACAGCGTGTGTGCAGAGCATGGAGCAGCAGTGTGTGTATAGAGCATGGAACAGCAGCGTGTGTACAGAGCATGGGGCAGCAGTGTGTGTACAGAGCATGGGGCAGCAGTGTGTGTACAGAGCATGGGGCAGCAGTGTGTGTACAGAGCATGGAGCAGCAGCGTGTGTACAGAGCATGGGGCAGCAGTGTGTGTACAGAGCATGGGGCAGCAGTGTGTGTACAGAGCATGGGGCAGCAGTGTGTGTACAGAGCATGGAGCAGCGGCATGTGTACAGAGCATGGGGCAGCAGTGTGTGTACAGAGCATGGAGCGCAGGCGTGTGTACAGAGCATGGAGCAGCAGTGTGTGTACAGAGCATGGAGCAGCAGTGTGTGTATAGAGCATGGGGCAGCAGTGTGTGTACAGAGCATGGAGCATCAGCGTGTGTACAGAGCATGGAGCAACAGCGTGTGTGCAGAGCATGGAGCAGCAGTGTGTGTATAGAGCATGGAACAGCAGCGTGTGTACAGAGCATGGGGCAGCAGTGTGTGTACAGAGCATGGGGCAGCAGTGTGTGTACAGAGCATGGGGCAGCAGTGTGTGTACAGAGCATGGAGCAGCAGCGTGTGTACAGAGCATGGAGCAGCGGCGTGTGTACAGAGCATGGAGCAGCAGTTTGTGTGCAGAGCATGGAGCAGCTGTGTATGTACAGAGCACGGAGCGGCAGCTTGTGTACAAAGCATGGAGCAGCAGTGTGTGTGCAGAGCATGGAGCAGCAGCGTGTGTACAGAGCATGGAGCGGCAGTGTGTGTACAGAGCATGGAGCGGCAGTGTGTGTACAGAGCATGGAGCGGCAGCGTGTGTGCAGAGCATGGTTCAGCAGCGTGTGTGCAGAGCATGGTTCAGCAGCGTGTGTGCAGAGCATGGAGGAGCAGCGTGTGTACAGAGCATGGGGCAGCAGTGTGTGTACAGAGCATGGGGCAGCAGTGTGTGTACAGAGCATGGAGCAGCAGCGTGTGTACAGAGCATGGAGCAGCAGTGTGTGTGCAGAGCATGGAGCAGCAGCATGTGTACAGAGCATGGAGGAGCAGCGTGTGTGCAGAGCATGGAGGGACAGCGGGGAACTTTAATAGTGTCAGGTATGAGCGCAGCCCTGTGCCCTGCTGTGTGAATGCTTTACTTTCCCCTTCATTAGCAATGTCGGCTGTCCTCATTATTATCTGTATCCAAACTGCTCCTGATTGATCCCGATGTCAGATGGGAAATTGCATTATATGTATCCAGCATGATGACCTACCATATTATTATACTGTATAGTGCGTGGCTGAGGGAGACCTTTCAGGAATCCCCCCACCTCCCCCCACCCCCCCTTTGAAAATCCTGGGTTTGCCCCTGACAGCCATGACAGTTTTGTGTTTGTGAACCTTGTTGAATTGTGGGAGATACCAGCTGTTGCCAACTGCCATCCAAGCACGCTATCTATCTATCTATCTATCTATCTATCTATCTATCTATCTAACTTGCTAATTTGTTACAAGCAGCGGTTACAGAGCATACAAATTCAGCACAACATTTCGGGCTATCTGTCCTTTGTCACACGCAGGAGCAGCCTGATGGGACAGCCATTGCAAGTGCGCAGGTATGCAAGGGGGCTACATGTGACATTGCTGCTGTTTTATAAAGGTAAATAGATTGATTACATATTTTGAATAGTTTATATGCCATTGAGAATACTGTCCTAAATAAAGGCCTAGGATTTGTACCTACAAGTGGAATAAGGATGTTACACTAGAAACCTCAAGTAGAAAGTGTGGCTAAGCATGAATAAATCCAGAACAGATGTGGCATCTCACAATCCTATATTGGTCCCGGATGCTTCGTAGGATGCCCCACATAAACTGTGACCTGGAAGTAGAGCTATTTCCCCATTGACCAGTAATGCTTTACATTTGTTTGGCTAATTGGTGTTCAGAGAAACAGAATCAGTACAACTTGACTACAACTGAACAGACGACTTAAGCCAATCTTAAAGAGGGTCTGATGCGGAAATCAATCCTGCTTTTTATCTGCTATTTACCTTAAGCAGTATGAGGAGAGGTGAAACATTGCATTCCCATGGCAAAATGAGGGCTTTATACCCTCCAAATCTCCGGGGCAAAATGCAGGGAGTGCTTCCTGGAGGAGGCAGAGCTTAGCCCTGTAGCTCTGCCTCTACTGGAGTCAATCTCCGCTGATCGCTGCCTCTCCCCGCCCCTCTGTCTTCTGTCACAGAGAGGGGCGGGGAGAGGTGGAGTTTCGCACCCAGATTTACTTCCGTAGAGGCAGAGCTGCACCGCTAAGCTCTGCCTGCTCGGGCAGCAAAATTTACGAGTTTGAAAGTTGTGGAATTTTCCCCCGGGATTTGGGGAGTATAAAGCCCTTGTTTTGCTGCGGGAATGCAGCGTTTCACCTCTGCTCATACTGCTTAAGCTAAATAGCAGGTAAAAAGCAGGATTTATATTCGCTTCAGACTCTCTTTAAGAGAGATCCCTCCATTGTGATAAAAAATGAGCTGACCGGACGTGGGGTTGGGGGGGTGTCTGTTGTTTGGTCATGGGGTGTGTCAGGAACCAGCCTCCCGATACACCTGCAGAGACAGGTTCTGAGGGAGAAGCAGCCCTATTTGAGCTAAAACAAGGTTTGCCCTCAACCACACTTTGCTAGACAAGTGAGATTACCGTGCATTGCCTACCAATCATTTGCGATACTGCTAGACACCAAAGATTCCTGCACCAAAAGGAGATCTGTTCCTGTCTATGGCAATTACGACAATTTCATGCACCCCCGGCTTTAGGCCAAAACTATGGGAATGCCGCAATGCAATCTCACACAGGTAGCAAAGAACACTCTGAGCATATACAGTGGTGTGAAAAATTTGATTTCTTATTCTTTTGCATGTTTGTCACACTTAAATGTTTCTGCTCATCAAAAACCGTTAACTATTAGTCAAAGATAACATAATTGAACACAAAATGCAGTTTTAAATGATGGTTTTTTTATGTAGTGAGAAAAAAACCTCCAAATCTACATGGCCCTGTGTGAAAAAGTGATTGCCCCCCTTGTTTAAAAATAACTTAACTGTGGTTTATCACACCTGAGTTAAATTTCTGTAGTCACCCCCAGGCCTAATTACTGCCACACCTGTTTCAATCAAGAAATCACTTAAATAGGAGCTATCTGACACAGAGTAGACCAAAAGCACCTCAAAAGCTAGACATCATGCCAAGATCCAAAGAAATTCAGGAACAAATGAGAACAAAAGTACTGTAATTGAGATCTATCAGTCTGGTAAAGGTTATAAAGCCATTTCTAAAGCTTTGGGACTCCAGCAAACCACAGTGAGAGCCAATATCCACAAATGGCAAAAACATGGAACAGTGATGAACCTTTCCAGGAGTGGCTGGCTGACCAATATTACCCCAAGAGCGCAGAGAAAACTCATCCGAGAGGCCACAAAAGACCCCAGGACAACATCTAAAGAACTGCAGGCCTCACTTGCCTCAATTAAGGTCAGTGTTCACGACTCCACCATAAGAAAGAGACTGGGCAAAAACCGCCTGCATGGCAGATATCCAAGGTGCAAACCACTTAAGGCTCGTCTCAATTTTGCTAAAAAACATCTCAATGATTGCCAAGACTTTTGGGAAAATACCTTATGGACCGACGAGACAAAAGTTGAACTTTTTAGAAGGTGCGTGTCCCGTTACATCTGGCGTAGAAGTAACACAGCATTTCAGCAAAAGAACATCATACCAACAGTAAAATATGGTGGTGGTAGTGTGATGGTCTGGGGTTGTTTTGCTGCTTCAGGACCTGGAAGGCTTGCTGTGATAGATGGAACCATGAATTCTACTGTCTACCAAAAAATCCTGAAGGAGAATGTCCGGTCATCTGTTTGTCAACTCAAGCTGAAGCGATCTTGGGTGCTGCAGCAGGACAATGACCCAAAACACACCAGCAAATCCACCTCTGAATGGCTGAAGAAAAACAAAATGAAGACTTTGGAGTGGCCTAGTCAAAGTCCTGACCTGAATCCTATTGAGATGTTGTGACATGACCTTGAAAAGGCGGTTCATGCTAGAAAACCCTCAAATAAAGCTGAATTACAACAATTCTGCAAAGACGATTGGGCCAAAATTCCTCCAGAGCGCTGTAAAAGACTTGTTGCAAGTTATCGCAAACGCTTGATTGCAGTTATTGCTGCTAAGGGTGGCCCAACCAGTTATTAGGTTCAGGGGGCAGTTTCCTTTTCACACAGGGCCATGTAGGTTTTGAGTTTTTTTTCCTCACTAAATAATAAAAACCATCATTTAAAACTGCATTTTGTGTTCAATTATGTTATCTTTGACTAATAGTTAACGGTTTTTGATGAGCAGAAGTATTTAAGTGTGACAAACATGCAAAAGAATAAGAAATCAGGAAGGGGGCAAATAGTTTTTCACACCACTGTAATACAGTACTGAACTGTAAAACAATACTCTACTCTACAGTCTCTCTCTAGGAGACACACTAACTTATTCAATAAAGATTGGATATTCCCAAAAGTGGAACAAATGCAGAAAGAATATATACAAAAATATTTACAAAAACAGAAGTAAAAATGACAGACAGACAAGGGAATAAAACAGAAATAAAACTTTTCCCTTTTCATCTAATTTCTGGCTGTTAGCTGAACAGATCAGGGACTTCCTCTGGCTCGGGAAGCCACCTTCGGAGCATGACCCTTACTGGAGCTGGTTCTTATAGGAGAGAATGTACCCTGGGGCTACTCAAGCTTCTAATATAAAAATAATCATATTTCCTCCTATTCTATAAAAAAGGGTGACATCCTGTTTGACACAACCAGGCTTACTTTTACATTACTTTTACATGTATGCAAACACCAGAGTTTTCTGAATCCTCAGCTGACCTCCAAGACAACAGATGGTCTATTCAGGTGTTTTGGCAGTTCCCTATTATTGTGTTTACATATGACCAGCTTAACAATGACTAATGGCCAAAATCCTCATTGGGCTACTGAATAGGCAGCTCATTAGGTGTTATATTCAAACATCCTTATAACAGTCTACAAAGGAAATGGTATGCAAAATGTATACCGTTTACATGAGGTGATATTTTATTTTCTTACACTTTCACACACAGTAGACGTGGGGTTGATTCACTATAACAAATAGTATGCCTTATCAGAGTTAGCGTGCCTTATCAGAGTTAGCGTGCCTTATCAGAGTTAGCGTGCCTTATCAGAGTAACATAGCGAGTGCTACAAACTTATGCCTGCTAATTGGCAATGACGAGAGCTCCACTCATCCTGCCCTGAGCCCCTGCGGGTCTAATCGCGAGGACATTATCCCAACACTTTGGCTCACTAGGCTGCCTGTCAAGCTTCCTGTCAAGTGACAGGCAGCCTATTGGGCCAGGACATCTTCAGCCTCCAGATGCTATACGGCCAATCTGGCAAAGGTGCTGCAAAAAGCCATCCAATCACCGCAGCCTGCTGTTCCAACTGGAGCCGATGGTCCCGCTGGCGGGACTGCAGCTCCATCATTGGGCCAATAACTGCCCTCGCTCAGTAGCTGCGAGTGCAGGAATGTGGGGGAGGAAGAAGGGGAGATGACAAGGATTTTTATAGTTTCGCTCTCTCGCAATATATGAGGAAAGAGCCGGGGGGACTGAGATAAGATTCACAACAGCAGACACATTTATGATTACACTGAAATGAATCTAATAGTTCAACCTGTAGTTGCAGGAGAGTAAGCAAAACAAAGGCAAGAGAGTCAGCTTTAACATTATGCTTTCATGAATGAACTGCTGGGTCACTGATTGCAAGCTATAGTCTTTAATCTTGCACGACTACCTTTCCCATATAAGTGGAGATCTGCATGTGAAGTGAACTCTCCTCTGGTCTGACAGTAACATGTCATTAGCTGGGTGACTGGCTGTGGCAGGTTGCCTGGAGGAGACTCATGCTTGTTTCCAGAAAAGGAAACCGAAAGTGAAAGGAAAAGAAAAGGATGATGATGAAATCTGGTAATCATTTTCCATAACAGCAGTGATACACTTCTCTTTCTGAGACTGCAATGCCCAAGGTTTTCTAACTTTCACGTAGGCAAAAGTTAGAAAGTTCTTTAAAGCAAAGTTATAAGCCATAGCTAAGTGAAAAAAAGAAAGAAACAAATCTGAAGATAAATACTAGGCTTGAACGGCAATACATGTATGTACTCTATGCACTGTGCACAGTTAGATTAACATAAGACGTTTGCATCTGGTGCATCTTGGTTGATAGAACCAACTAACGTTTATCTGCAGTGAGTACTTCCTTCTTCCGCCTCATGCTGAAGCCCTGCCAAAGTACACCCTTATCATTGTGTCCTCCCCTCCAGCCTGGTTCCCTCCTCTGCTCTCTGCCTGCCTGGATCCAATTACTTCTATTTTCACAGTGTGTAGGAAAGAGGAGAGACAGGAGAACTTCTGCAACCTGTCTTATCATGTCTGTTTGCTAGAATTCTTATTTCAGATGTCTGTCTGCCTAGCTTAGATCACAAGGACATGGGGGTTGGAGTTATGACATCAATCCCCCAGCATCCTTTGCACCTATAGTTTGTAAAGAAAAAAAATCACCCTGGCCTAATTTCATACTGGGGGTGGGGATTTCAAGACCATATGTGGAATACGGATGCCAGGAGTTAGAAAATCACACTTTATTATGTGTAATTTTATACAACTTATTAGGTTTAAAGCAAACTATAATTTACAATTTAGGTACGCTTTAACTTACCTAGCCTATGTCTTGTACTGCCCACTGTTTCTGACATTGCCCATCTTTAGTCCCTCTGATTGAATCCAATTGTGATATAATTTCATCCTTGTTTTTTTTTTTTTCTCCTCTGCATCAATGTTTGTGTACATTTACCCAGCCTCCTCCTAGAGTTTACAGACACTCTCACTGAGGTCCTTGTTTAGACACAGGGATCTTTCAGCTACACAAATAAGGGTTTCAGCAGCATCTTATCTTATCAGCCTCCTCACCGCAGCAGCTGTCAGCCTCTTTTCTCTGACGCTGGTAATGGCATGATTAAGAGCCAGTGGAATTAAGTATAGTATATAACTTATGACACACATAAGCAATATGTAGGCACCATCCAATGCAAAACGATCATTTATTGTAGTGTCAGTCCAGCAAAATCCCATGGGCGGAATAATGACTCCGCCCATGGGAAATGTAACTTTTGTAAAAGGGATATTTTTAGCTCTGGAAGGATATTTAGACCACAATGTAGGATTTATTGTGTTTCAATTTAAAAAAGGAGGCTGCCAAAAATCATGAAGTTCAATGAGTACATTCAAAAGTAATTGTACAAGCTTGGTAAGGACCAGTGCCGCAGCATCAGCAAATAAACTTATGAAGTGGGACATTTTTAATGGGGTCCACTTCGATATTTGGGTTAGGTTGTATCATTTGTGCTAGTGTTTACATCAATAGGACAAAAATAATAGGGGAAAGGGGCACCCTTGACGGGTCCCATTTGTAATAGTGAACTGCTGAGATAAAAGAAAAAAAAAACTGCTACATTCCTGTGCTGTAGAGACAGATTATAAAGCCATAATGGTTGTTAAGATTGGACCCTGGAAACCAAATTCAACCATAGAAAACTTCAGTGCTCCTTGTCAAATGCCTTCTCTGCATCCAAAGAGAGGAATACCTGATGATGGTAACCATGCACCTGGTCCCATCTGGAACTTGTCTACCATGTGTGAACGCAACCTGATCTGACATAAGTAATCTGCTGTTAGCTATTCGCTTAGCATATAATTTAACATCAACATTGAAAAGTGAGATGGATCTGTAGTTGGCGGGACATTGAGGGTCTTTCCTCAGTTTGGTTATGAGGTCTCAAGATGTATCTTCGGAATCTGAATCCCGGTTAAGAATGATTTAAATTAATATGGTTGACTGATGGGACAGATTGAGCCGGGGACTTTGTTTCGTTTCAATAATTTAACCCCCAGAGACCCAAATATAGAAAAAAACTTCAAAAAAATGTTTCAACCTTTCACATGTTGTTATAGGAGGCTTGTGATGCCTAAATCAGTGTTTTTTTTTTTTATTTTGACATTTTAGTAACTTTTTGGGAGGATGTTGTAAAATTGCAACGCTGGGCTTGTAGAGTAGCAGAAGTTCAATAGTATCACTCACACTCTGAACACATGTAAGGAACAATTAAGTTATTTTTTACTTTACAGTTTATAAAGACCCACATAAGTTCATGTATATGCACAATAACAACAGTATAATAAAGAAAAAAAATAATTTTTAAATGTGATGTTGTAATATTACAACACTGGGTCTCTGCGTGTTAATAGTATTAAGAATTTTCGAGGTCGGGAAGGTACAGCTCAAAGTCTCTAACTGGGAGGTATTTAGTGTTTAGTGACAGCAGATTTATTGAAGCTAAAAAAGGATCAATTACCAAATCTGTTGGTTGGGGGGGAGGGGGTTTGACTTCCTCTTTGGGGTTACAAAGCTGAGTATGATATGCACTGAAGGCACCAGCTATCACTTTCCAGTTTATATTTTGTTTGGCAATTTACTGGGTGAAATAAAGTGTGAATTTGAGATTCAGCTTCTCTACTTTTTATCACATTTTTTTTCAAATTCATTTTTGTAAGTTGAATTTGTATTGTCCTAAGAGCAGGATCCTAAGTTCCTGTCTTAATAAGAACATTTTTGATCTAAATGTTTAGTTGGTTGTTGCTTATGGATTTTTTTTTCTTATTTTCTTAATATGACTCAAATGGTCATTGCATGTGTTTTGTCTTTCCTTTTTTTAATTTAGCAATAATAAAGTGACCTCTGGTATAGGCCTTGTAAGCTGACCATACTGATGTCACGCCGACTTCAGGGGTTTGAGTCATATCAGACACTTTCAAACCAGAATGCGGCCTGAGGGCCCCTTTGTTGCAGCAACCCCCTACGACCCCTGAATCAGCTGCTGTCCTTCCAACCACTCCACCCCCCAGGACCACCACCCAACTTCCCTTAGGCCTCTGCAGAGTCTTTGGCAGAGCAACGTCTCACCTATTGTGGCGGGCATGCGCGTCTGTCACTCCGTGACTCCATGCAGTCCCCGTCCCCGACTTCATCCTCACAGGAGCACATCTCCTCCATGACCCGACGCATGTTATTACGTAATATCATGCCACAGGTCACAGAGAAGATGCAGCCAGTGATGGATGAAGATGGAAGTGCATAGAGCCGCAGACTGAGAGGAGTGCACCTGCCAGGACAGGTGAGAGACTACGCTGCCAAAGACTCTGCAGGGGCCCCAGGAAGCAACAGTTAAGTTGGGGGAGACACCTTGGGGAGCCTACAGGCATTGGAGTAATTTCCCCTTCTGCCCCTATGGTAGCGCCAGCCCTGCACACTAGTAGCGTCTGACTTGACAGACTGACATATTCTCCATTGTTTCAGTTTACCAGGAAGGTAGTATCTTTATGGGAGATGTGGTCTGGCCTGTGGTCTGACCACATAATGTTCCCAATATAATTTTCCACAACATTTTTGTAACGATCGGTGTCAGCACACAGAGTGAATCTGATTATTGGTGATCTGCAGTATCACCAAGAATACAGATATATACCTGATTATTGATGATCTGCAGAATCACCGATAATCCAAGTATAACTAACCTCTGGACACCTATATAGTGTGAGTGTTTGGTGCAACAGTAATGACTTTGAGTTGGACCACCCGAGGAGCAGGTGGTCTTTGGCAGTATGGGTGATACCCCCCTCTGGGTAGTACAAAAACCTTCCAGCAGCCTGCGACCTCCAAAGGGGTGGAGCCCCAGGCTGAAAGTAGGAAGGACCTGACTGAGTGACACCTGGAAGGTGGATGTCACTAGTAGGTCTGGAGACTATCTCTTAATGGAGAGAGATGGCTCTCAAGGTCGGGCAAGCCAGGTCGGCAACACACGGGCAGACAAGGTACAAAGACAGAAGGCTGATTCGGTAACCAAAGGCAGGCTGGGTTGGCAACAGATAATCAGATATGCGTAGGTACCGAATCAGAAAGCAGAGGGATAGTCAGAAATGCAATAGGTCATAACAGATATCAAACAATGCCTAGTCTTGGGTGTGAGGTCCGTGGTCTCAACACCCTGTAACTAGTCTGGAGTATAATATGATGGTACACAGTATCCCTAGTCTTGGGTGTGAGGTCCGTGGTCTCGACACCCTGGAACTAGTCTGAAGTATAACACAATAATACACAGAAGTAATCTGACTCAGTGTGAATTCCCAGGTCCTCCTGGTTCTAACACACTGTAGGATCTGACTAAGGTCTGAGTGCTTCAACGTAAGTGTTCGCAACGGCAGACAACCTGAGACTGACCAGCAGTAACTATATATAAAGAGCGGCGCTCTCCGGCGCCACCCATCAGTGATCAACCAATAGTCACTTGCTCTGAGGTCAGCTGACCAGGTTGTCATAAAGGTTCTGCCTCTCAGAGCGCACGTATTCCTCAACCTGTGTGAACTAACAGACCCAGCCACACCAGACGCACGCTGCTGCATGCAAACCGCCGCGCTGGACGCGGAATCAGCCGCCTTGCTGCCAGTACACGCGGCGGCTTTTCCGCGATCTATTACAATTTTGAAGGAGAAGTATGTCTGTCAGGAAGTAATTTATGCTAGTGTGTATTTTATGAACTCAGGAACAGTAAGAGTAGTTCTTCTCCAAGGTGTGTAAGATCCACCAGGGGGCAAACAAATAGGTCTAGTTTTGCACTTTCTTCAGCGTGGGAAGGGGAGATCTTCTATGTATGACGAAGAATCTAGTGTAGATAAGCAAGCATAAGCAAGCAAGTTGCCTCCTAATAGAAATAGGCCTTGCTTCACTGTACATATTAACCAATTTTTGCAGGAAAGAACAGTGCAATTTTAGGTGCATATAATGCTAGAGTTCACAATTACTCATTAATGTGGCCGACAAAATATGCTTTCTAATGTGAAAATCTGATGCTATATTATGAACTGATCCAAAACAACAGCCAGATACAGTGGACACCCCTCCAACAGCACGGGAATGGTGAATCAGAACAACTTGGGGCCTGCAAATGCAAGCCAAGACCACCGGCTTTCCTACGATAGTTATAGCTTGCCAGGGGATCAAACAGAGTTTGAACAGGAGGCTGCCAACAAGTTTGTTGACCGTATAATGCAAAGGTACATTTAGTTCTTTAACCAGTTCCAACACTTTTTGTGCTACTGTGTCTACCCTTTCACCTAATAGCATTATATCATTATGTAAGGCTGCAGTCATAGAAGACATTTCACATAACAATGGTGATTTAAAGGACTCTAGAGTCAAAGAAATAAAGCTCTTTTTACTTACCTGGGGCTTCTTCCAGTCCCTAGAAGTCATTTGGGTTCCTTGCTGCAGCTCCAGTCCTCCCCACTGTCCTGCTAGCCTCCTGTAAGCATTGCTTCTGCGCATGTATGCACCCGAGACGCGCCCAATGACGTGGGCACATACACGCAGGCGCTTGCATGTGCTCGTACATGCCCAGAAGCACTGACCAGTCTAAAAGGTGGCCAGTGGGACACTGAGGGAGACCGGAGCTGTGGCGAGGGACCCAAATGACTTCTAGGGGCTGGAATAAGCCAGGTAAGTAAAAACAGATTTATTTGCCTCGGGAGTCCTTTAAAGAATAGAAGTATTTCCTTAAAGTGAACCAGAGACGAAGCACCCTCATGTATTTTCCCATACATATCAATGGGAACATGACAGTAAACACTTACCATGCTCTCTGTTTCATCCTTCACCTCTCAGCCTGCTTGTTATCAGCCCTGATAAGAATCCCCGACTGAGCATTCAGTCTGGCTTTCACCGGAATGATTATAGCTGAGTCAGTCTTCTGTGATGTCTTTTCAAGCCCAAGCCTGCCCCCTTGTTACTCTGCTTTCCTGCTATGTATCCTCATAGCAGGAAAGCAGAGCCAGAAGTGGGCAGGCTTGGGCTTGAAAAGACATCACAGAAGACAGACTCAGCTATAATCATTCCTGAGCAAAGCCAGACTTAATGCTCAGTCAGGGATTCTTATCAGGGCTGATAACAAGCAGGCTGAGCAGTGAAGGATGAAACAGAGAGCATGGTAAGTGTTTACTGTCATGTTCCCATTGATATGTATGGGAAAATACATGAGGGTGCTTCGTCTCTGGTTCACTTTAATCCACATCTGGGATACTGAGAAATCACATACAGTAAAGGCCTCAATATCTGTTGTACTCAGACTTTCTGTTACTGTAATGGCAGCATTAGGTGCTACCATGCCATCGGTATCCTCTACCTCCGCCATGCATGGTCGCACTTTAACCATGGTCAGCGCCATCTTGGGACCTCCATGGAGCATGCTGCAGTCTCTTTTTCGATTCTTGCTGGTCTCCATATCGGCTGTTGCAGTAATTGGTTTGCCTGGCATTTTGGCACTGCTAATCTGCTAAATACGATTAGACAAGACAAGACAAGACAAATAACATTTATATCACACTTTTCTCCTGGCGGACTCAAAGCGCCAGAGCTGCAGCCACTAGGGCACGGTCTATAGGCAGTAGCAGTGTTAGGGAGACTTGCCTAAGTTCTCCTACTGAATAGGTGCTGGCTTACTGAACAGGCAGAGCCGAGATTTGAACCCTGGTCTCCTGTGTCAGAGGCAGAGCCCTTAACCATTACACCATCCAGCCACCACGATTACACAAAATTTCTCATAAAATTTCACAATTACAGCCACACATAATTATTATTTGAATATTCAATAGATTTTGCGTAATCCATTTGTAAATTTGCATACTTATGCATCATTTTGTGTCTAATTTAGCGGTTAATAGCAAAGCTTCCATACTTGCTATCATCACTAACATTTTCTGAAAGATCCTGTAGTTTTTGGTAAAATCCATTTTAAAAATTCAAAGAAAGAATGTTGTTGTTGTTTTTTTTAAACTTGATAAAATGACATTTTGTTACGGAGTTTAAAAAAAAAAAAATTCCCTTGAATATTTAAAATCAATTTTCTCAAAAATTAAACTTTTTGAAAAAAAAAAAATGTTTTCTTCTTCCCAATTTTGGTGACAATGGCATGTATGGGGCATTGCTGTTAACCACTCAAGTCAGCACAAAATGACATGCAATTGTGAAACTACAGTTCCTGATTATGGTTACAACTTAAATTAAGTATGATTTTTTTTCCAATATTTCGCGTTACGATTTTGCGTCATAATTGTGCATTAGGATGCAAAATTACAATTATGCGTAATTCGTGCTCCTTGTTGCTGCTGTGGGCCGTTTTGCAGAAGCCAAACACAAAGCTCAGATGTTACACGTCTAGTCACAGTCACGCCCCACCCCATAAGTACCTCAGATCTTACACGTCTAGTCACAGTCACACCCCACCCCATAAGTACCTCAGATCTTACACGTCTAGTCACAGTCACGCCCCACCCCATAAGTACCTCAGATCTTACACGTCTAGTCACAGTCACGCCCTACCCCATAAGTACCTCAGATCTTACACGTCTAGTCACAGTCACGCCCCACCCCATAAGTACCTCAGATCTTACACGTCTAGTCACAGTCACGCCCCACCCCATAAGTACCTCAGATCTTACACGTCTAGTCACAGCCACGCCCCACCCCATAAGTACCTCAGATCTTACACGTCTAGTCACAGTCACGCCCTACCCCATAAGTACCTCAGATCTTACACGTCTAGTCACAGCCACGCCCCACCCCATAAGTACCTCAAATTTTACACGTCTAGTCACAGTCACGCCCCACCCCATAAGTACCTCAGATGTTACACGTCTAGTCACAGTCACGCCCCACCCCATAAGTACCTCAGATCTTACACGTCTAGTCACAGTCACGCCCCACCCCATAAATACCTCAGATCTTACACGTCTAGTCACAGTCACGCCCCACCCCATAAGTACCTCAGATCTTACACGTCTAGTCACAGCCACGCCCCACCCCATAAGTACCTCAGATCTTACACGTCTAGTCACAGTCACGCCCCACCCCATAAGTACCTCAGATGTTACACGTCTAGTCACAGTCACGCCCCACCCCATAAGTACCTCAGATCTTACACGTCTAGTCACAGTCACGCCCCACCCCATAAGTACCTCAGATATTACACGTCTAGTCACAGTCACGCCCCAACCGACCCCATAAGTACCTCAGATCTTAAAGCTGTCATATATTACATAACCTTAAAGGGATACTGTAGGGGGGTCAGGGAAAAATGAGTTGAACTTATCCGGGGCTTCTAACGGTCCCCCGCAGACATCCTGTGTTGGCGCAGCCACTCACCGATGCTCCAGCCCGCCTCCGGTTCACTTCTGGAATTTCAGACTTTAAAGTCTGAAAACCACTGCGCCTGCGTTGCCATGTCCTCGATCCCGCTGATGTCATCAAGAGCGCACAGCGCAGGCCCAGTATGGTCTGTGTCTGCGCAGTACACTCCTGGTGACATCAGCAGGAGCGAGGACACGGGCGTGCAGGCGCAGTGGTTTTCTGACTTTAAAGTCAGAAATTCCAGAAGTGAACTGGAGGCGGGGCCGGAGCATTGGTGAGTGGCTGCGCGGGCACAGGATGTCTGCGGGGGACCATTAGAAGCCCCGGGTAAGTTCAGCTCATTTTCCCCCGACCCCCCTACAGTATCCCTTTAAAAGTGAGATGGGATTGAATGTTTTTATAGTTCCTGCATTCTTCATAAATATAGAAAAATTAGGACTAAAAGTGGGTTTGGGTCCATGAAACACGTTGCCATAGTAAAATACATCTCTTGCTTGTGGAATAATTTCTGTGTCATCGATGAGGAAAGCAACCTTTTTTTGTATTATTCTTGATGAGTTTTATTATACCTGAGCACCTCTATCCCCTTTTGTATTGTCTTACTCTTCAGTCTTTTCCCAGAGAGCGGTGGTGATCTTTTCCTTCTACAAGAGAGCAACCCCAATCAGATAGAGTCTAACATACCTAAATGGAGACACGTTTTCTGCACAAGCCGTATCGGTCAGTTGCACATCTAGCAACCCAATTTTTTGAGTACCCTTTACTTTCAAAATAATCACAATAGGGGCCGTGTGAGTATATGGTGGAGCATGTACTACCTAACCAATACACAACATAAAGCTCAAAATCTCAAAATATATCTAATTTTATTAATTGTGAAAATAGTAGAAAAATTATAATAAAACATATAAAATACACATGGGATGGCCACCCCGCCACAACATCACCGCGACCACACTACCACACCACTCATACGCCGGCAGCTAACTACACATTAGCAGCAATGGATGTAATTGTGAAGGAGGTCTCAACCATGGTATACCAGGTGAAGCAAAGGATGGATAGCCAATGAGCATGCAAAAAGAAGGTGTTAGTCTCTGCGCTGTTCCTTTCAGAAAGCAGTGTTGTTAGGCTCATAAAGTAGCAAGCAGAATAAGTAAAGCAGCGTAGGCCTCAAATGCCTGTCCAGCACCAGTGGGCAACAACCAGCAACAGGTAACCTCCAATATAACACAGCAGTATGTCGCGTGTGGCCTCCATATACGCCTTCAACTGCACAGCTCAACAAAAGGCATGTGTGTACAGCTTATCTCACCAATGCGGAAGAGGACTCTCTACTGGCTTACACGTCTCACAGGGATGTCAGGCAATCCGCGCTCTACCAAGCGTAGCCCCGGATTCCGGATAACTCACTAGTGTCCAGATGACTCACTAGTGTCCGTCTGAGTGTCCGTGTCCGTATGAGCAGGTGGGCGGAGGCCGTTGGATAGGTCTCCGTGGGTGATGGCGGAGGTCGGGGCGGCGTGGCGTCCCATGCAGGAGGTCGGCAGCTCTCCCCGACGTTTCGCCGGCTTCCGGCTTTCTCAAGGGGTGTGGCTGCCAACGTCATATTCTCCGACCTTTAAACTGGCTAACACCAATCAAACATCAAGCATCTCGCATTCACGCATCATCACTCACATGGATACATGGGGGAGGGGCCAAGGCGAGCTGGACAACAGAACCCAGTGGATAGGCGGCAGGTGGATAAGGGCAGAGCGGCAAGGCTAACTCCACCGATGCAAAAACGCCCATATGACGCCAATAAAAGGTAGCGTCTAAGTAACCCACACGGGAAGCGAAAAGAAACCGTCTAGATAAAAAAGTAATGGATCAACAATCTCCCTATCCACCATTAGTCCATCCAGGCTTGTGTAGAAGCTAGCCCTAGACCCCATATACCAGTGATCCATATTGATAGAATAGACAAACAGAATTATGGTTTAATATTTAAACCATTGTAACATCTCAACACGGAAGGGTGAACAAAAGAATTGCCCAGAAAAAAACGCGCTCTTGGCGCTCAAAAATGTTATTCCTCCCCGTTATTAAAACGAGGAGGAAACTGTAGGGATAACACCCTAACTCCAGTTCTAAGAAAACACTATAGGGTTATCAACAGTCCCAACCCAGCAGCTGTGGGCGGGGAACATATGAAACCCAGGGCATTTGTAAGAAAGAAAGTCCAACGGGACCTCACCAGGCAACGGGACAGTGGCGATACGCCCCATAGCGCCAGGACACACACAGGCAATCAAATAGGCAAAAAATGGGCATAGCTCATATTTTCATTCAGGCCTGGTGGTTCCAGGGCCTGTAACTTATAAATCCATCGGGATTCACATCTTAGGAGCAATCTATCTAGATTGCCCCCTCTGATTGTTGGATGGATACGGTCGAGAACCATAAATTTAACTCCTCTAGTGCTATTGTCATGTTCGAGGGAGAAATGCCTGGCTACAGGAGAGTCCGCATCCCCCTTCTCAATACTTTTTATATGTTCTGACATGCGTTCCCTTAGGGTTCGCTTTGTTTTGCCTATGTAGAACGCGCCACAGTGGCACAACAAGATGTATACTACCAGAATTGTTTTACAATTGCCATAATGGGACAAACAGACTCTCCTGCCCCCAGGTGTGCAGAAGGCCCTTCCCACCCGAACATATTGACAATAGTCACATCCTCCACATGTATAGGTACCCAAGGTGGAACAATGTTTCCTGGGACTCAACCCAGAAAAATGACTATGTACTAATCCATCCTTCAATGATCTCGCTCTCCTAAAAGTGAGTTCAGGGCGGGTTGTCACGACAGGTCACCCTTTACTTTCATCCAAAACTCTATTCCAGTACATACAAAAATATTTGGGCTCCTGTTTTTTTTTTTCTGTGTTTCATTAAATATTCAATGCAAAAAATGAGTTTGTATGTAGAAAAAAAGCTGCACATATGTGGCTATTTGAAGAAACACTGAATGCTGAGTGTTGTGTAAACTGCAAATATTAGAGAATGATGCACTGTTATAAAAAAAGAACTATATAACTCAAAATAAAAATGAGAATATTTTCTTTGCGACTAATGTTATAGTAATTATCCGTACTACACAACCAATTCATGATATCATAATTTTTTTTTCCGCTTCAGTGTCTCTTTAAGTATTCAACGCAAAAATCCATTCCTATGTGTAAAAACGTTTGTGAACAAAATTACGTGTAAATGATGCAATTATGCATAATTATGGTGAATGATTACGTTTACATAAAAAAAAAATTCTGTGTAATCTGAAAATGTTGCATTACAATTACGATGCGTAATTTTGAATTGATGCGTTATTGTGAATTGATGTGTAATTGTGAATTATGATGCGTAATTGTGAATTGATGTGTAATTGTGAATTATGATGCGTAATTGTGAATTATGATGCGTAATTGTGAATTATGATGCATAATTGTGAATTGATGCGTAATTGTGAATTATGATGCGTAATTGTGAATTATGATGCGTAATTGTGAATTGATGCGTAATTGTGAATTATGAGGCGTAATTGTGAATTATGAGGCGTAATTGTGAATTGATGTGTAATTGTGAATTATGATGCGTAATTGTGAATTGATGTGTAATTGTGAATTATGATGCATAATTGTGAATTATGATGCGTAATTGTGAATTGATGTGTAATTGTGAATTATGATGCATAATTGTGAATTATGATGCGTAATTGTGAATTATGATGCGTAATTGTGAATTGATGTGTAATTGTGAATTATGATGCATAATTGTGAATTATGATGCGTAATTGTGAATTATGATGCGTAATTGTGAATTATGATGCGTAATTGTGAATTGATGCGTAATTGTCATTATGATGCGTAATTACCGTAGGCATAATTTCTGTCCACCACTACTTGTATATATTGAAATGGTTATGAGTATCAGTCTATGATCTATATTGATACCTAGGCCCATATGCAATTCACTTTTTCACCTGAGTTTTCTCCCAGGAGATATTTTTTTATCTTCAATTTAAAAGAACTTTCCAGCACTTTTCAACTAAAAAAAGTACCAAAAAGTTTGTGAAAAGGTTCTATCAACATAATTTTGAGTATTATCTTGCTTTCTGGTGGCTTAAAAGGCATTTTATTGACAATTTAAAAAATATCACCTAGGAGAAAACTCAGGAGAAAATATGAATAGCATATGGGCCCAGGAGGTGTTCAGCTCGAATATAGCATATGGGCCCAGGAGGTGTTCAGCTCGAATATTTGCCAATTTCACATCGAAAATGCTGGATTAGGCCCCGTTCACATCACAAAAGCGGATGGCCATGCGTGCGGACCGCAACGCGTACGAACGCACGCCATCCGCGTTTGTGTGTGTTGCGTGGCTGATCCCATCACTGAAAAGTGAATGGGACAGCCATGCGTTTTTACAAAAAATGCGTGCAGCATGCGTTCCCGGACCGCACAGGTCCGGAACGCATGCAGTGTGAACATCAGACATTGCACTCTATGCAATGTCTGTCGTGCGTGTCGGCCACCTGCACGCGTTTCCAAAACGCGGCTGGAAACGCGTGCAGTGTGAACGGGGCCTTATAGTTTTGAAAACGATTTGTGAAAATACACTGTACTTCATCATAGCGTGAATGTCCGTTTGTGAAAATAAGGGCCATATTCCAATTGTCCATGCTAATGCAGAAATAAACACGAGCTGATTTCCTTTCACTCTGTATTAGGACTCCCATGATTCCATGCAATACTATTGGCTCAGGAGCTTCATCACTATCCTCCGGTCAGACAACAGACAACCACAGACATGTGATGGTTGCTGGTGGCTTAAAGGGCATTATGTTTAGAATATGAAAATATCACCTAGGCAAAAACTTAGGAGGAAAAGTAAATTGCATCAGGCCCATAAGTCCGTACATTTTTCTTCCTGAACATTGAACTGACTCATACCTTTGTTATACACTTCCTGTCCAAAAAAAGGTCACCAACTGGATTTAACAAAGCAGATGGGTAAGAGCCTCCCATTGGATAATTACTGCATATATTATTATGTTAAGTGCCCAAAGGGTGAGGTTAGCTGACTACCTGAATATGCTGGCTTTTCCATCCATTTCAGAGTCCAGACCTTAACCCCATTGACAATCTTTGGGATGTACTAGAGAGGAATTTGTGCAGTGGGGCGACTCTCCCAACATCATCTCTCAATGTAACTGACTGGAAATAAACATTATGACAAAGGAGAAACGCATCAAAGCTTCTCCTTTAGATCATTTCAATATATATTGGACAATAAGAAAAAAAAATGAACACTAGCTAGTTCTGTGTAGGATTGAGACTGTACACACATGCTTACCTCATCATGTCATACGTCAGTTAAGGTGTACTTTAAAGGGAAGGTTCAGGGAAACCTTTAAAAAAATAAAAATCCATATCCACTTACCTGGGGCTTCCTCCAGCCCGTGGCAGGCAGGAGGTGCCCTCGCCGCCGCTCCAGAGGCTTCCGGTCGTCTTCGGTGGCCGACCCGGCCTGGCCAGAACTACTGCGCCTGCGCAGTACAGCCCGGAGGACGTCCGATGACATCAGCGCGCCCACGTGGGACGCAGAAGTGCCCGTCCTTGGAGCGCAGAAGAGCCCGACCTGGCAGCTGGCCTGGCCAGGTCGGGTCGGCCACCGAAGACGACCGGAAGCCTCTGGAGCGGCGGCGAGGGCACCTCCTGCCTGCCACGGGCTGGAGGAAGCCCCAGGTAAGTGGATATGGATTTTTATTTTTTTAAAGGTTTCCCTGAACCTTCCCTTTAAGGAATCCATGTTGCGTTTATTTTCCCTTGACATTGGCAGAGTTCTGTTCACACATGCTTTTGGCAGCTGGTTTTGGCAGAATTACCGGGGGCAAAGGCATTAGCCATCTAATTGCTGGAGGCTGGTTTGGCTAAGGGTAAGATCTTCTGCTATATGAAGGGTAATTTCAGATGCACTTTTTAGAAAGTTTAGGTGAAAGTATCATGCGATGATTGGGTTTACGGCAGAGGAGGATAGGCTTAGAAATATCTCGCTTGGCAAACTTCGCTCTCGCATAGCTGGGATGTCAGCGTGTCTCTCTGCAGCGTCATTGTGGCATTTTGTCAACAATTTATACTTTGCAAGTTGCAACTCAGAATCATAGCTAAAATCCCCTTGGATCTAAACACTATATGCAAGCAAGCCCTCAATACACATTTCTTTAAAATTGTCTTTTAAGGGGCCCATACACTGGTCAATTTCAGCCATCAATCGATTGATCGATCAGAAACCGATTCTATCAAATCTATTGATCGATTTGATCTATCTGACCGGATGGAAGATCTAGGGCAGGCATGGGCAAACTTGGCCCTCCAGCTGTTGAGGAACTACAAGTCCCACAATGCATTGTCTGACAGCCACAGTCATGACTCATAAAGGCAAATGCATTGTGGGACTTGTAGTTCCATAACAGCTGGAGGGCCATGTCTGCCCATGCCTGATCTAGGGTGATTGGCTGCTGGCAGCAGATTGATGGTCCATAGAGTTGCATTTCATCTAATAGTCCAATATTTCCAATATATTTCCAATAGATTTAATTCTGAAATCCATTGGACATCTGTTCCTAGTGTGTGGCACACATCAGATAGATTCCTGGCAGATTCTACCTGAGAGGCATCTCACAGAAATCTATCTGATATTCGAATCTGCTGACAATCTATAAGTGTATGGCCACCTTTACAATGGAAGTTCTCTTGAACAATCTTATTTTTCAGCAGATTTTGCAGATAGTATTGTATCAAAACAGAGACCCTGAAGAGCTCGATCAATCCTGAATGATCACATTGTCAATTGTTTGGAGCAGGAGATTTTTTTTTTTATAAATACTATTGCAACAAAAAGTGGCCATACACTTATAGATTTGCAGCAGATTTGATCATCGCTTAGATTTGTCAGATGCCTTTCAAGTCGAATCTGCCAGGAATCTGATGTGTGTCACACACTAGGAACAGATTTCCTGTTCTATCTAAATGCATTATTGGACCATTAGATTCAATGCAACTCTATGGGCCATCATTCTGTTGTCAGCAGCAGATCAACCTAGATCTTTCATCCTGTCAGATAGATAAAATCGATCGAAATCGACCGCAATTCGATCGATAGACAGATTTGAAAGAATCAATTTCCGACATGTTAGCATACCTCCCAACTTTTTGAGATGAGAAACCGGGACACTTAAGCCACACCCCCTGACACACCCTCAACCACACCCCCTGACACACCCCTAGTAAAAAACAAAATTATATATACACACAGACACAGACACAGACACAGACACAGACACAGACACACACAGACACACACAGACACACACAGACACACACAGACACACACAGACACACACAGACACACACAGACACACACAGACACACACAGACACACACAGACACACACAGACACACACAGACACACACAGACACACACAGACACACACAGACACACACAGACACACACAGACACACACAGACACACAGACACACAGACACACACACACACACACAGACACACACACACACACACACACACACACACACACACACACAGACACACACACACACAGACACACAGACACACACAGACAGACACACACAGACAGACACACACAGACAGACACACACAGACAGACACACACAGACAGACACACACACACAGACAGACACACACAGACAGACAGACACACACAGACAGACAGACACACACAGACAGACAGACACACACAGACAGACAGACACACACAGACAGACAGACACACACAGACAGACAGACACACAGACAGACAGACACACAGACAGACACACACAGACACAGACACACACACACAGACACACACAGACACAGACACACACACAGTGGGGAGAAGGGTGATGGTGCCCAGGCAGCAGAGGTAGAAAAAAGGATCGAGGCGCCAGCCGGCGGCTTTGGTGTGTGGGATGCGGTCTGGGATAAGATTGTCCCTCCCTCCGAATGTGCCCCCCAGTGTCCCCCTGTATGCAGAGATACGAGCGCAGCAGAGCGGGCAGTCTTACCATTCCTACTCGCGTATGGGCATCTCGTCTTCTCCGCTTCCAGCTTCCTGTGGTGTCACAGGAAGTAGATGGAAGCTAGAGCCTGTACGCGAGTAGGAATGGTAAGACTGCCCGCTCTGCTGCGGTCGTATCTCTGCATACAGGGGGACACTGGGGGGCACATAGGGAGGGAGGGAGTGACAATCTTATCCCAGACCGCATCACACACCAAAGGAGCCGGCTGGCGCCTCGATCCTTTTTTTACCTCCGCTGCCTGCCGACTACACCGGGACACAAGGGGGGGGGGGGGTATCCCGGGACAGCGGGACCCCTCCCCCAACCCGTGACAGTCCCGGCAAAAACGGGATGGTTGGGGCCCCTGATGTTAGACATGTTAACAAGTTGAATTTTTTGATGTGACAATGGAAGTTCTCTTGAACAATCTTATTTTTCAGCAGATTTTGCAGATAGTATTGTATCAAAACAGAGACCCTGAAGAGCTCTATCAATCCTGAATGATCACATTGTCAATTGTTTGGAGCAGGAGATTTTTTTTTTATAAATACTATTGCAACAAAAAGTGGCCATACACTTATAGATTTGCAGCAGATTTGATCATCGCTTAGATTTGTCAGATGCCTTTCAAGTCGAATCTGCCAGGAATCTGATGTGTGTCACACACTAGGAACAGATTTCCTGTTCTATCTAAATGCATTATTGGACCATTAGATTCAATGCAACTCTATGGGCCATCATTCTGTTGTCAGCAGCAGATCAACCTAGATCTTTCATCCTGTCAGATAGATAAAATCGATCGAAATCGACCGCAATTCGATCGATAGACAGATTTGAAAGAATCAATTTCCGACATGTTAGCATACCTCCCAACTTTTTGAGATGAGAAACCGGGACACTTAAGCCACACCCCCTGACACACCCCCAACCACACCCCCTGACACACCCCTAGTAAAAAACAAAATTATATATACACACAGACACAGACACAGACACGGACACGGACACGGACACGGACACAGACACACAGACACACAGACACACAGACACACAGACACACAGACACACAGACACACACAGACACACACAGACACACACAGACACACACAGACACACACAGACACACACAGGCACACACAGGCACACACAGGCACACACAGGCACACACAGGCACACACAGGCACACACAGGCACACACAGGCACACACAGGCACACACAGGCACACACAGGCACACACAGGCACACACAGGCACACACAGGCACACACAGGCACACACAGGCACACACAGGCACACACAGGCACACACAGGCACACACAGGCACACACAGGCACACACAGGCACACACAGGCACACACAGGCACACACAGGCACACACAGGCACACACAGGCACACACAGGCACACACAGGCACACACAGGCACACACAGGCACACACAGGCACACACAGGCACACACAGGCACACACAGGCACACACAGGCACACACAGGCACACACAGGCACACACAGGCACACACAGGCACACACAGGCACACACA